>NC_056733.1:387870889-387983389 GCF_019279795.1 Protopterus annectens
ATTTAAAAATTTGTTTTTTTTTTCTGAAGGAGTTATTGTATTTACTATACCAAAAGCTTTTCATTAAATTATTTGGATTATCATTGGATCTTTTTTTTCTGCTTGTGTTTGGACTGGTTTCTGCTGTGCTATAGAACTTTATTTTTCGTCAGGTATGTAAATAGGATAAAGGTGGTTTTCTGTTTTCTAACCTCAAAAAGCATTCCTGCGAAAGCTTATTAAAAAGAAGTTATGTCTTACCATAACGTTCCATCTGTGTTGTTCATCTTCTTTCATTCATCACTGATGGGTTCGGTTCCAAGCCCTCGGAACTGAGTCGGCCTTTTTACCAAGCTCATGCCAGCCAAAAAAAAACCTCTCGATGTAAGTCTCTACCCAGAATGCCCTTCTCCCTGTTACCTCAGATCGTGTTTGCTAGAGAAAGAGAAGTAAAGTAGAGGCCACTTCTACGCAAATACCCTAGGACTCCACTTAGAATCAAAGCTGTCCCCAAGGAGCCTTTGGAGAGGGAAGGAGGGCGGAAAGTGATGAATGAAAGAAGATGAACAACATAGATGGAACGTTATGGTAAGACATAACTTTTTTATCGGATGTTGTTAATCTTCTTTCCATTCATCACTGATGGGACAGAATCCCAAGCTACCTTGAGGTCAGTGGGCGGCCCTTATGGAAGAACATTCCTGAGTACCACTGAGCCAAAGGCAGCTCTCACTCTGAAGACCAAGTCCAATTTGTAATGACTGATAAAGGTATGAGGCTTAGCCCAAATAGCTGCTGCGCAGATGTCATCCATGGAAGCCCTGGAATGGAAAACTGCAGATGTTGCCCTAGATCTAGTGGAGTGAGCTTTAACTTTTGGCATAGGTTAATTACTGAGGGAATAGATGAAACATATACAGTCCCGTAGCCATTTTAACCATGTAACCTTGGAAACCACTTCTCCCATTCTGGGTCCAGAAAAGGAGATGAAAAGCTGTTCGTATTTATGGATAGGTTTGGTCCTGTCTAGGTAAAATCTCGGTTGTCTTATGCATGTCTAAAGAGTGAAGGCAGTACTCTCCTCTACTGGCAAAATTCATAAAGAATACTGGTAGATGAATGGTCTGGTTTATGGAGAATTCAGAAACAACTTTGGGAGGGAAGGATGGATTTGTCCTAAGTGATACTCTGTCTTTATGAAAGACTAGATAGGGCCTCTTGATACACAATGGCTGCAGCTCCCAGACCCTTTGGGCAGACATGATGGCTACCAAGAACAAGGATTTCCAAGACAAAAATTTTGGGTCACACTTTACAGCAGGTTCAAAAGGTTTTTGAGTTAAAGACTTAAGGACTAGAGTGATGCTCCATGGTTCCACGGGCTGACAGGGGGCCTGATAGGAGAGGTCCCTTTGAGAAAGGCCTTGCATAGGCATAAAGAGAAGAGGGCTGTGCCATCTATACCACTGTGGAAATTGCCACCAGATGTACTTACGCTAGAGGCAGAGGCTCCATTATCAAATACTTAGCCAAGTATTGAAGCACTGCATTTACTGAAGCCGAATACGGGTCTAGCATGTTATCCTTGGACCAGATGTTGAACCTTTTCCATTTATCCTGACATACTCTTCTGGTGGATGATTTATGAGAGGCCAGAACTATGTCTCGAACAGGCGAGGAGAGAAACCAAGCTGTCAGCTTGAGACTGGGCAGATTTGGGTGACTCAACACTTGGGGGTGAGTAATCAGATCAGGTAGAGGGTCCAGAATCCATGGCAGGTATACTAGGTGAGGCCGAAGGAAGGGCAACCAAACTTGTCGAGGCCATGGGGCTATGAGGATCACCTTGCATCTCAACCAAAGAGCTTTATTTAGAAATTGTGGAATCAGGGGGATGGGAGGTTAAGCTTAAAGAAGTCCCGTGGGCCAATCATGGATTAGTGTGTCCCTCCATGACTTTCCCTCCAGGGGAAGTACGGTGAAATAGCTGCTGCACTTGTTCGATGTGGAGGCGAAAAGATCGCACAAGGCTGGCCCCAGTGGCTGAAGACTTCTGTCACCACCTCAGGGTTGAGAGACCACTCGTGAGGCATGAGGATGCATCTGCTCAGTTTGTCTGCAATAACGTTGGAGCTCTCTGGGATATGCATTGGTATCAGAAAGCGGTTGGAAGCTATCACCCACTGCCAAATTCTCATGGCTTCTCGACATGGGGGTAGGATTTGGTTCCTCTTTGCTTGCTGATGTACCAGACCACTGACATATTGTCTGGCTGAAATGCAATTGTCCCAAAAGGGAGAGCCAAATGAAAGGCCTGCAACGCTAACAGCACAGCTCTCATTTCCAGAACACTGACATGCAGGTAGGCCTCTGAGGTGGACCATGTACCTCAGACAGTCTTTCCCTGGAAATGGCCCAGCCACCCGATCAGAGAAGCATCCATGGTCACAATGGCTGTGGGCTGAGGGGATTGAAATAGGCGACTCCAAAGTTCTACATCTGGCCTCATCCACCAAAGGAGGTCTTGTTTGCAGGAGTTGGTTATTCAAATCTGGTAATTGAGGGGGTGATAATTTGGGAACCATTAACAAAGAAAGAGCCATTGCAGGATCTGCATATGTAGCTTTGCTAGAGGCATTTTGGGATTAAAGCTGCCATAAAGCCTAGGGCTTGAAGAACTTCCCTTGCTGAGACTTTTGTCTGAGAGAGTATCACTTGGAGCTGAAGCCTCATTTGGTGTAGTCTGTGAATTGGGAGTGATACTAGACAAGACAGAGTATTGAACACTGCTCCAATGAACTTTATTAGTTGTGTAGGAGTAAGGTTTGATTTCTCCCAGTGTATCATTATTCCCAACAATTTTTGAGAGAGAGTATAATGCAGTGCTGTTACCAGAAGATGCTCGGTGGGGGCGGTGAGGAGCCAAATGTCCAGATATGGAAACACAGAGAATCCTTTTAGTCTCAATTGAGCTGTGACCACTGCCATGCATTTTGTGAACACTCTGGGGGTTGTAGAGAGACTGAACGGCAGGGCATGAAATTGATAGTAACTGACCTCTAGCCAGAAGCAAAGCAGACTCCTGGAGTGTATCCTGATGTGGTTGGGGGTTGGGAGGGTGGCCTAATGGTTAAGGTGTATGCCTTACAAACACAAGGTGCAGGGTTTGAGTCTCACAAGGGATAATTGGCTAAGCTTAAAATGACTCGCAAGGGCAGTTAGCTTAGAACTAACCTATGAACCTATGGTAATATGCATCCCGGAGATCTACTGAGCACATCCCATCACCTTCTCTTAAAAAGGGAAGAATGGAATGAACCGTGACCATCCTGTATTTGGTTTGGTTGACAGACTTGTTTAAGCTGCTGAGATCCAAAATGGGTCTCTAGTCCCCTGTCTTTTTTGGCACCAAAAAGAATCTCGAGTAAAATCCAGATCCACACTGGTCTGATGGGACTGGTTGGATGACTTTTTTGAGATAGCTTTATAATCTCTGAAGCTGTTTCTTCCCTTTGACTGGGTGGAATGTCTGGAAGTTTTCTTGGAAGGTTTGGTTGGCAAGAAAGGGGAATGGTGTAAACTCTGGTGATGATACTCTGCACCCAACGATCGGTGGTGGTAGATTGCAAGGCAGCTTGGTGCAGACAGAAACGACCCCTGACTACTTCCAGAGGTAAGCAATCGGGCTGCTCCTCAGGAGTGCTGGTAAGGCTGGCCAGAGAAGGAATTCCTGGAGCCTTCGTTACATGGACCCCCTCTGCCTCTGTACAGGCAGCTTCCGGGACCGTTACCCCCTCTGCCCCTGGGGGTATCATCATGACGTGCTGCACAGAAAGGACCCTGAGATGTTTTGTGCCACATTTTTCCACTCCTCTGATTCCTGGAGAAGGTATGTTGAGGGCTGGAAAACTGTAGGCCTATGGCAGACAAGGTCATTCCATCTTGCTCGCACGTGGCTAGCGTGGCCTTCGCTTTGTAGCCAAAAAGGGACGAAGCTTCAATGGGAGCATTCAGAAAGGAAGACTTGAAGGGATCCACGAGGTCACAAATGCGCATCCAGGCATGACACCTCATGACAAGGCCCGAACCCGCTGCTCTAGCCGCCCCTTTGGTGGCAATTGATAGCAACCTCATGGACAAGTTGTATATTGATTCCAGAGTTGCGAGCTGCAAGGTCACTTTGTCCCAGACCTCATCAGACAACTGTCCTGTAAGCGTCCCAGAGAGTTTGGAGATCAAGTCCCTCTGGAGCCTCGTGAAATGTGCCAAATAATTCAGGGTCCGTATAGCAAAGATCCTGAATGCAAAAACATACTTCCCAAGTCTGTCCACTGCCTGGGACTTCCTGTTGGGTGGGTGGAGAGCGGGACTTTTCTCAGCCAAGTCCTTTTTCATGGCCGCCACCACCACCATAGCATCGACTGGTAACCCTTTGGACCAATGCGTCTTCTCCTCGGGAGGGAAAAGAATTTTGTCTGGTTTCCGAGGGATCACCTCAATGGAATCAGGGCTCATCCAAGTGCGCTGCATGAGCTGGGTGGGCTCGTCAGCAGGCAGTGTCACCCAAGAGGTAGAAGGCCAGGCGTGGAAAGCCTGCGGAACACGGAATCCTCAGAAGAAGGGTTGGAGGGCTTCCGGTTACCTCTCTGCTTTAACATTTTCAGGATGTCTCTGAAGGAGACATCATCAGGAGGTGACCGCTGGGACCCTTCATTGTAGTCCGTGTCTTCAGTTAAGGACTCCTCAGGTGAGTCCATGCGCTTCCTCTTGCACATCCTCTTTCGAGGAGACTGCTCAGTGGGGGGGTCTCTGAGGAGGACTCGGAATAGCGGATACACTGAATAGAGGTGTCCTGCAGCTTCTCTGCCAGTGTCCTGGGGGGGTGGTCTCTGACAGCTGTATCTCAGAGGGCGAAAACTGGGGTTCTGACATCAAAAGAGTACTGCCAGACGCAAGAGCCCTCTCCATCATTAGGAAGGCAGGCCCACCTGAAAAGGGATGGGAACCCAGAACAGAGAAAGGCAACCAGGGGACTGGGGTCACACCCCACTCGGATGAACCCATCCCCATAGGTGAAGCCTCAAGCAGGATCGGTGGGGACGCTGCTATCGGCACAGAGGATGGAACCGAGAAGAAAGACGGCTCCGTACCCCGGGCCGAAGCGCCTGTCCCACAATCCCCAGACTAAGGAAGGACCGGTTCAATGGGAACCGAAGACCAAAGGGACAAACTCAGAGCAATAGTGAGATGCACTGTAGGTGCGATGTGATGGGTTCCAAGAAGGCTGTTGGAGCAGAAGACTTCGGAACCGAGACGGTCGAAGGAGGAGTGTAAGATGGTGTCCGTGGATAAGTCAACCCAAGTCCTGCAGGTGGATGGGTCCTAGAAAGTGGGGACTCCCTTGGCTAACAACAGCTTCTCAGCAAGCCACACCACGTCATGTTCTGACAGGCTCCTGGTGGATACTCTGGATGGGGAATCAGGATGTTCAATAAAGAGGCTATACGCTTGGCCCAGAAACGGATCTACGGAAGGGGAGGATTGGGTCTGTGGTGCAAGGTCTGCCGGCACCCAAGTCTTTTGTTTCAAGACCAGAAGTAAAGGGGTCAAATCTAGTCAAGTCTGTACAGCGCTCAGTGCCAAAATGGCACTCGGAGCCAAAACAGTTCCAAAATGGTAACTAACGAAGTAGTCGACGGTGTGCCCTGAGCCACAGTGGCCACAGATACCGAAGTTGAAATAGGTGCAGCAAGGTCTACGATTGGTGCAGGAGGCAGGACCGATAATGAAACTGGTGCTGGTATCAAAGGTTTTGAGATGCTCAGAGCAGAGGAAGACGGAGCCGTAGAGGCAGATTTATGCTCCAAAGACAACTTTGGTGCATTTGATTTCCCAGGCTTGCACTGATCACCCAATGGTGAGAAGGGAATAGAGTGGGATCTCTTTTAGTCTTTAGTAGGAGGGGTTGAGACCTCCATTGCAGAAATGGCCTCTGAGAGGGCAGACTTGAGTAACCTTTTCAGAATCAGTTTATGATTGCGCTCATTAAAAGTGCGTTGACTGAAACTCTGACAAATGTCACATGGAGGCTGCACCAAAAGGTGGGGCACTCCCAAACAGTATACACAGTCATCGTGAGAATCACTATTGGGTAACTTGCCATTACATGAAGCACAATGCTTAAAACCTGAAGTACCCTTCTTATCTGACATCTTGATAGGAAGACACCACAGGCCAACCGTATAATCCAACAAAAACAAAGTCAAACACCGTTCAAAGAAGTCACAAATATAGCAATACAGTGATATGTAGAGAAAAAGAAACACCTTACTAAAAACCAAAGCTAACAGGTTAAACAATTAAGACAATACAAGCTATGGTATTGAAGAAATACCACAAGGGTAAGCGAGGAAAGGCCGTACCAACAATGGTACTTGAAAGTTTACCATCGGTAACAACAAGTAGAGTAGAGCGGGAAAAAAACAAGGTCAGACAGAAGAAAAACACTAGAAATACTATTTGCTCAATAAAATATGAAGATATCAAAAATTTTCCACACAAATATAAAATAAAGTTCCACTTAGCTGACAGCTCGGCTGAAAAGCAGCTTTACGGCTATGCGGCAAACGAGATCTGAGGTAACAGGGAGAACGGCATTCTGGGTAGAGACTTAGCTCGAGAGTTTTTTTGTCTGGCGAGAGCTTGATAAAAAGGCAGACTCGGTTGCAAGGGCTCGGAACTGAATCCATCAGTGATGAATGGAAAGAAGATTAACATTAGATTAAATGTTTTCCCTGTGCTGAAAAAAAAATTAATAAAAGTTTTTCTTGTGGTGACTTGAGTCAGTCTTTTTGGAGTTTTGCTGGAGCTTTCCTGACCAGGGACGTCCTCACCTGCTAGAGCTTTCCTTTTTGTTTGCCCATTCTACTTCTATTTCCCACTTCACCTAGTAACCTTTGTGGGTGGTGGTAGCTATTCACAGGATTATTATAGGATTCTTCTTACATGACTAGATGATGCCACTCCAGTAATTGCTGAAGTACTGACTAATACCATATCAGTTGCCATTGTTACTATCTGTTATAGTCTAGCAGTTAGTGCATAGGTTTAAGGCTATAAGTTGTTATTGAGCTGCTTACAGTCCAGGGTTTGATTCCCTCAGCTTCCATTTGCCTACTGTGTGACTCTCAGCACATCACTTGACCAGACAATGTTCCCAGGTAGTTCCCTGGTAGAATCTATGGGTTTACTTCATTATCAATCAATAAATAAATAAAAATTAACTTCTGAAGACATAAAATACATGTGCTGCAATGAAATACATACATCTAAATAAAAAATAGATCCTAGTGAAAACAAAAACATTTTCAGAAATATAGTTTTCCTACAAAGTAATGCATTAATACAGCAGCCACTTAAACTGTGCAGAATGTCATTATTATACAAGACAAAATGTCTGAGGTCTCTCACGCTTTCCTCATATTTTATTATCGTAATACCATTCTAGAATGCAGCTCATTTAAAGGAAATCAGCAGTGCACCAAACAAAAAAGTAGAATTCTCTAAGGTTGGCATGAATATCATGCCTATGTTAGAGTAGCTACTACATAATGAGAATATCTGGAATGATGAATAGATACAGAATGTGTAATTCTGTTCCCACTGCAGGCTGGCGTGAGCTGCCAGACACATGACACATACAAAGAATAATGATAGGTTTAAATAGCTGGAAGGAGCATGACCCGGCTTGCCTTCCAAGGCCTTTTAGTGTCATGCGAATGTCAGCAATTTCCTGAATTATTCTGTAATTGATCCCTAGACAGTAATTCATGCTGGGCAAAGCAGAGGTGATTTCACATGGCACCAGCAGTGACAAATATGAATACAGTCCATGCCCCTAAGGGAGTTAAAAATACAGTTATAAGTACACAAACAGGGAGAATAAATCATACATTACCATGCAGAAAATATATGGCCACCTTGTTATACTAGCGCATAATGAATTTCACTGCACTTTCTTATATGTTTTACAGTCTACATTTCAGAAATCTTGCAAACTAAAATAAGCAGGGTTGCCGCTGTACTGCAAAAGTAGTATAGAAGAAAGCTAACACATGCAATGTGAATGGGCTGGGGGACTTCTCAGGTTAATCTGCAGGTAAAAACAGTCTAGCCCAAGAACTGACAGTTACAAATAACCGCACAGCAAATTGGACCTCAGTATAACTCAATGGAGTGAGTGCTGTCACAAAAATAATGTTTGATAAAAATGTAACATTAAGTGGTGGGTGCATCTGTCATAATAGTTAAGGTCTTCAAATCAGAGACACAAAGTACAGTGTTTGATTCTGACCTCCGGTTATTGGCTAGGCTTAAAATGGCTCTTCAGGGCATTCAGCCTAGTATTCACCTATGAACTATTAACCAACTGAATTAGCACAGATAAGAGATAGTAAAACCATTTAACAATATCATACGGATGATCAAAATGACTTACTTCACATCCCACAGTAACAGGAAAGTAGTAAAAGGATAGAAGTCATGTCAGCATATGCAGCTATAAAGTAACACAGCAAGTAGACTGATAAAACAAAGGAAGTTACAAAGGCCAACAGGCTAAGACATACATGAAGATACACTATCTAAACTGACCCTTAACAGCTGTTAAAAAAAACCCATTACAATATAAAACCGAAACACAGTATTGCTCACACTTACTGGGAGAAAGTACAATTGTGCAAAATCTTACCAAAACAGTAGCTGTCCTTCTCTTCACTGTTGTAGTATTCTTTATGAAAGGTATTCCCTACCTTGGGTAGCCCAACGTCCGGCCAGTATACCAAAGTCTTAGAATTTTAAGGATGTCATACGTCGCACGTATGCTTCCCGCTCACAGTGTAGGCCATAAAGGTGAAAAGTACAGACATACATACCTCAGAAATTAATAGCCCCAGGAGGAGCAACATTCCAAGGAGAGAAGGAGGAACATGTGCATCCAGAAAGAAAAAAAGAAGAATGAGAAGAGAAAAGGGGTGAGGAAGGAAGGAGTGAATACTGCAACAGTGAACAGGACATCTACTGTTATGGTAAGATTTTACAAAACAGTACTACGTCCTTCCTCATCACTGTTGTAGTATTCTTTACTAAAGGGAGAGTACAAACGTGCAAGAGGAAACCTGGGAGAAGGAAGGCACAACACAGCCCTCAAGAAAGTCATGCAGGATAGCCTTGGCAAAGCCAGCTCTTGCTCTGGAAACAACATCCAATCTGGAATGCTTAGTGAAGGTATGGACAGAAGTCCAAGTACTGGCTTCAGGGATGGAATTGATATCCAATCCTTCGAAAAAAGCACCAGAGTAAGCCACAGCCCTGGTAGAATGAGCCTTTACAGAGGCAGAGAGACACTTCCCATGAAAGCAGTAACAAAAATAAATGACCTTAAAGATCCATGAAGAAATGGTTTACTTAGAAACAAGATCCAAACAGCACGCCTCACACGTACAGCATGCTCGGCCAAACCAATCCAAAAAAAACACTAGAGGCCAGCATAGATAGTTCCACATCTTTTATTCAAAATTAGATGAAATACTGCAAAAGGACATAATAATGTCCAAAATTTACCACTCAGACTAGTTTCGGCTACTGCCTTCTTCAGTGAGAGAAATAAACAATTAGTAAATGCAACCAGCAAACCAGTAATATTTTTATATTCTTCACCCAGCCAATGGAGATGGAAGGTATAATCCATACCTTCTGAATAATTCATTAGTTGACAACCAGGCTGCAATGAAAAAAATGGTTAAATAAAATAACTTATGACATATTCAGGGATGCCCTAGATAATTATTCGTTATATATCATAAATTGTATGCTTTAGTATAGCAAAAACCATAGGCAAGTGATCCATGTAAGCATACACATTTGATCCAAAAATGACAATAAGCATAAAAATAAGAATGAAAATAAAAATAAGAACAAGCAACAATGCTATATATGGTGTTGTAATATATACAATATTTACTAAATCCACGCTATGTTGAAATACTCTGATGATTGAATAAATTAATATATTCATCATAAATGGTCATTGAGACCTGGTGGAAATAAGGCTCCAAGATGAATTATCCAGTATTTTTCTTTATGACTAAGTATACTTTGCCATCCTTGTTGATTATGCCTGTTGCCTGTGATTTTATCAATAACTGTGAACATGAATTTTGCCGTGGGGTGTTTAATAGTATGTTGATATAGAGCATTCGGCAATTTCTTATTACGAATGTCACTCCGATGTTCCCCTATTCTTATTCTTAGTGATCGTGAGGTATTGCCGACATAGAAAGCAGAACACTGACATGTAGCCAGGTATATAACCCAGCTACTTGAGCAATTACCAAATATCCTGACATCATAAACTTTACTTGTATTGGAACTGGTAAATTGTTTAAGCTTGTTCACTTGACTACATGAGGTGCAGTGGCCACAAGGGAAAGTTCCCAAGAGTTCGTCCCCTATTATAGTTAATTGTTTGTACTTTGCCCCTCCACTCTCTCTCTGTTTATAATGTGAAAATAATGATCCCAAGGATTTTCCTCTCCTGTATGATAATGGGCATTGGTTGCCCAGGATACTCCGAAGGTAGTCATTAGCTAACAAAATGTTCCAATTGTTATTTAGAACATTCCTAACCACCTGGTGGTTCCTACCAAAGGTGGTAATGAACCTGATAGTGTCATCCTTTGGGTTATTTATGCGGTCCTTGTATTCTAGCAAGGTTTTCCTGTCTTGTTTATCTGTCCATGCACTGGCGGATGTAATATCGAAGATGCAATATTCCCTTTCCAAAAATCTGTTTTTCAGATCTACTTTGGCATTCTCGTAGTCAATATTTGAGGAACTGATCCGTTTGATTCTCAAATATTGAGATTTTGGGATATTGCGGATGGTGTGGACTGGGTGCATACTAGATGCATGAAGTAATGTATTGAATTGTGGATATTTCCGATGAATCTTAGTATTAAGTGTATGGTCTTCATTCCGATATACTGTAACATCCAAAAAATCAATTTGATCAGTGTGAGACGTGATAGAGAACTCAATAACCCATATATTGCTGTTAAGATATTCCACAAATTCAATAAGATAGGTAGAATCTGCACGCCACACCGTCCAACAATCAAGATATCTCCGCCAGATATCAATTTCCACCAAATAGATGTTATGCAGGGGATTATATATAAGGCATTCCTCCAGATAGGCCATGAAGAGATCTGCATAAATGGGGGCAAAAGAGGCCCCCAAGGTCGTACCTTGCAGTTGCCAGTAGTACTCCCCTTGAAAATAAAATACATTTTTATTAAGCACATGCTCTGACGTACAGATGAGCAATGTGTTGAATCCCGGTGGGTACAGTTCAACCTTGTTCAACCAGTGTTGTAAAGCCTGCAACCCTGCCCAGTGTGGTATACTTGTGTACAAAGACTTAACATCAAGTGTGCACATCAACCATTCTGGCTCAAGTTGTGTGTCTTCAATAATTTTCAAAAATTCTGTTGTATCCTGTATTCTTGCCCTTACACGTGCCAGGAGTGGTTTGAGATATTGGGTTAAGAATGCCGATAATGGTTCTGTGAGTGAACCAGTACCTGATACAATAGGCCTACCTGGAGGGTGAGTAATGGATTTATGTATCTTTGGGAGTAAATACAGAATTTGCTTAGATGGATCCTTAACTCTGAGGTGTTGTACTGTTTTAATGGGAATAATACCTTCTTCCAATGCTGAGTCAAGAAATGCATCAATCTCCTGTTTGAATCGATGTGTAGGATCGATACCCATATGCATGTAACATTTGGAGTCAGATAATTGTCGAAGTCCCTCTTGGACATAATAATCCATATTTAAAATCACCACAGCTCCTCCCTTGTCAGCTGGGAGTATAGCAATGTTGTGATTTTGCCTGAGTTCAGTGAGTGCCTTTTTCTCAGCTGAAGTCATGTTATCTTGTAAAATGTGACATTCCAAATGGGGGAAATGTAAATCCTTGAGTACTGCCTGTTGGAAGATGGCCACATTTTTATTCATCGGTAGTTGAAAAGTAGATTTATGAAATGTAAACCCAGTAGATCTTTGAGTATTAGATATGTCCTGTTCTGAAAAAAATATTTTGAGGTTAAGTCTTCGACAATAATCCAACACATCCAATGCAATTTGATATTGATCAGAGAAAAAACTAGGTACAAAACCCAATCCCTTTAATAAGTATTATGTATTGGTCATCAGTCAGTACAAAATCTGATAAATTAAGAACATTGTCAAATTCCGTTGTTATTGTTTCAGTAAGGACTGAATTAGTCCTGTCATTGATTCTGTTCCTATTTCGATTGACATGTTTCCTCCCCCCTCTGTGTTTCCTACCTCTCCTAAAGGGAAATTTGTATTCATTTTTTTCTTTAGTGGTGAGTTGACTAATGTTCCACCCTCACTGTCGGTGTATGAGGACTCCTCCCCTGATGTACTGGTATAAGATTTGTCCCTATGTTTAAGTATGGACCTAGGTCTTTTTCTGGTCCTGCCCCTGGTCGTTCCTTGGACTGTGTCCTGAAATCTCACAGTCCTCTGTGTTTGGAATGGGTGTCCCTTATTGTAGTCCGTGACATCCCTGTTACATTTTTTAACTTTCCTATCCCTTATCATTTTGTCATATGTGGTTAGTTCTTTGGACAACCTATCAAGTAACTCATGGTAATTGGTGCTGGACTGAAATTTTTTGCACTCAATACTCAAATCTTTGACTTCAGATACACATAAGTCAATGATCCTTTCATAATAAGAGGCTAAGATTTTAACAAAAATCATAGAGCCATTTTGTAATGCCTGTTCCCATTCATCAGTCAGCCTCTGTTCAGATCTGCTGACTATTGGTCGTAATTTTATACGAAGGCCTCTGGGGGCCATATTTTTATACAAATAGGCCCTAAAAAGCCTAAGGTGCCATATATTAGCTCTCAGCCCTTTAAGGCCTTTCTCTAAATTGCGAAACGCCAATTCACAACCATCAGAAATATTAGAATTTGGTTGACTTTGGTTGTTGCTTGGGATTTGGTCCAATCCAAAGACACCAATATCTTCCCTGTCAGCACACAACCCATCTAGTATTTTGTCCAAATCCATAATTAAATTTAGTACAAGTTGTCCAAGAACCAATTTCACAGTAGTTTAGATGAAAAGTGCCAAATTAAATCTCAATGGAAAGACCAGAGGCAGGGCCAGAAAGAGTGTCCAGGTCAGTACCATACAATAATAGTAGAAAAGTATCTATAAATAATACATAGGACAAATTCAACCAGAATGGTTAAACAAACTATTGTAATAACTCTACACAATGGCAATACATTCCTATCTCCATGGTAATGTTCAGGGAACCAAAGTAAAATGATAAGGCACATGTATATTCAATGACATTTGTAACACATTCTAGCATTAGCGTTGTTCTATTCTGTTAAATTAGTGATCCTTCAGTAAAAAAAATTATACTATTCATCACTTGTTCAAAAAAAGACTTGAATAGTACACTATTACGTTATTATCTAAGATCACATATTCACTTTCCTACTATATGTTCATAAACCTGAGTCAAAACCAGTATTGATGATAATAAACACAGTAGGTTCAAAATAAATGCTATCAGATTAACACTTGTAATGCCCTTAGAACACAATATTATGATGTTCTGGTGTGCCCTACTGACAGTATTAAATTGTTATATAAACACCTGTTAACAGTCCCTGAATGAGGTACATTAATAGCTAGTAAAAACGCATATTCTTGTCTTAAATTAGAAATAGTACTCCCAAAGTAGTAACAACATCCTTGTCATTCCCAATGATAAGTAAAAAGTGGCAAAAACTGCAATCCTCATATAGTATCTATGCAAGATAACATTCATAGACAATATGCCTGAAAAAACATGACTCAACAGGCTCAACGACTTATAAATGTCCATAATACATGTATGTCCATGAATTATTTTAAAGTCCAAGCTTCGAAATAAAAGTAGACCAAATACTGTTCTTCATAGAGATAAATGGCGTGCTTTGTGGATTACAACGTGTACGCATTGGAATTACACTATGGAGGGCCTATGGTTCATCTGAAAGCACGCCACGTTTTACTAATCATTGGGAATGACAAGGATGTTGTTACTACTTTGGGAGTACTATTTCTAATTTAAGACCAGAATATGCGTTTTTACTAGCTATTAATGTACCTCATTCAGGGACTGTTAACAGGTGTTTATCTAACAATTTAATACTGTCAGTAGGGCACACCAGGACATCATAATATTGTGTTCTAAGGGCATTACAAGCATTAATCTGATAGCATTTATTTTGAACCTACTGTGCTTATTATCATCAATACTGGTTTTGACTCAGATTTATGAACATATAGTAGGAAAGTGAATATGTGATCTTAGATAATAATGTAATAGTGTACTATTCAAGTCTTTTTTTGAACAAGTGGTGAATAGTATAATTTTTTTACTGAAGGATCACTAATTTAACAGAATAGAACAACGCTAATGCTAGAATGTGTTACAAATGTCATTGAATATACATGTGCCTTATCATTATACTTTGTTTCCCTGAACATTACCATGGAGATAGGAATGTATTGCCATTGTGTAAAGTTATTACACTAGTTTGTTTAACCATTCTGGTTGAATTTGTCCTATGTATTATTTATAGATACTTTTCTACTATTATTGTATGGTACTGATCTGGACACTCTTTCTGGCCCTGCCTCTGGTCTTTCCATTGAGATTTAATTTGGCACTTTTCATCTAAACTACTGTGAAATTGGTTCTTGGACAACTTATACTAAATTTAATTATGGATTTGGACAAAATACTAGACGGGTTCTGTGCTGACAGGGAAGATATTGGTGTCTTTGGATTGGACCAAATCCCAAGCAACAACCAAAGTCAACCAAATTCTAATATTTCTGATGGTTGTGAATTGGCGTTTCGCAATTTAGAGAAAGGCCTTAAAGGGCTGAGAGCTAATATATGGCACCTTAGGCTTTTTAGGGCCTATTTGTATAAAAATATGGCCCCCAGAGGCCTTCGTATAAAATTACGACCACTAGTCAGCAGATCTGAACAGAGGCTGACTGATGAATGGGAACAGGCATTACAAAATGGCTCTATGATTTTTGTTAAAATCATAGCCTCTTATTATGAAAGGATCATTGTCTTATGTGTATCTGAAGTCAAAGATTTGAGTATTGAGTGCAAAAAATTGCAGTCCAGCACCAATTATCATAGGTTACTTGATAGGTTGTCCAAAGAACTAACCACATATGACAAAATGATAAGGGATAGGAAAGTTAAAAAATTTAACAGGGATGTCATGGACTACAACAAGGGACACCCATTCCAAACACAGAGGACTGTGAGATTTCAGGACACAGTCCAAGGAACGACCAGGGGCAGGACCAGAAAAAGACCTAGGTCCATACCTAAACATAGGGACAGATCTTATACCAGTACATCAGGGGAGGAGTCCTCATACACCGACAGTGAGGGTGGAACATTAGTCAACTCACCACTAAAGAAAAAAATGAATACAAATTTCCCTTTAGGAGAGGTAGGAAACACAGAGGGGGGAGGAAACATGTCAATCGAAATAGGAACAGAATCAATGACAGGACTAATTCAGTCCTTACTGAAACAATAACAACGGAATTTGACAATGTTCTTAATTTATCAGATTTTGTACTGACTGATGACCAATACAAAATACTTAATAAAGGATTGGGTTTTGTACCTAGTTTTTTCTCTGATCAATATCAAATTGCATTGGATGTGTTGGATTATTGTCGAAGACTTAACCTCAAAATATTTTTTTCAGAACAGAACATATCTAATACTCAAAGATCTACTGGGTTTACATTTCATAAATCTACTTTTCAACCACCGATGAATAAAAATGTGGCCATCTTCCAACAGGCAGTACTCAAGGATTTACGTTTCTCCCATTTGGAATGTCACATTTTACAAGATAACATTACTTCAGCTGAGAAAAAGGCACTCACTGAACTCAGGCAAAATCACAACATTGCTATACTCCCAGCTGACAAGGGAGGAGCTGTGGTGATTTTAAATATGGATTATAATGTCCAAGAGGGACTTCGACAATTATCTGACTCCAAATGTTACATGCATATGGGTATCGATCCTACACATCGATTCAAACAGGAGATTGATGTATTTCTTGACTCAGCATTGGAAGAAGGTATTATTCCCATTAAAACAGTACAACACCTCAAAGTTAAGGATCCATCTAAGCAAATTCTGTATTTACTCCCAAAGATACATAAATCCATTACTCACCCTCCAGGTAGGCCTATTGTATCAGGTAATGGTTCACTCACAGAACCATTATCGGCATTCTTAACCCAATATCTCAAACCACTCCTGGCACATGTAAGGGCAAGAATACAGGATACAACAGAATTTTTGAAAATTATTGAAGACAGACAACTTGAGCCAGAATGGTTGATGTGCACACTTGATGTTAAGTCCTTGTACACAAGTATACCACACTGGGCAGGGTTGCAGGCTTTACAACACTGGTTGAACAAGGTTGAACTGTACCCACCGGGATTCAACACATTGCTCATCTGTATGTCAGAGCATGTGCTTAATAAAAATGTATTTTATTTTCAAGGGGAGTGCTACTGGCAACTGCAAGGTACGGCCATGGGGGCCTCTTTTGCCCCCATTTATGCAGATCTCTTCATGCCCTATCTGGAGGAATGCCTTATATATAATCCCCTGCATAACATCTATTTGGTGGAAAATGATATCTGGCGGAGATATCTTGATGATTGTTGGATGGTGTGGCGTGCAGATTCTACCTATCTTATTGAATTTGTGGAATATCTTAACAGCAATATATGGGGTATTGAGTTCTCTATCACGTCTCACACTGATCAAATTGATTTTTTGGATGTTACAGTATATCGGAATGAAGACTATACACTTAATACTAAGATTCATCGGAAATATCCACAATTCAATTCATTACTTCATGCATCTAGTATGCACCCACGCCACACCATCCGCAATATCCCAAAATCTCAATATTTGAGAATCAAACGGATCAATTCCTCAAATATTGACTATGAGAATGCCAAAGTAGATCTGAAAAACAGATTTTTGGAAAGGGGATATTGCATCTTCAATATTACATCCGCCAGTGCATGGACAGATAAACAAGACAGGAAAACCTTGCTAGAATACAAGGACCGCTTAAATAACCCAAAGGATGACACTATCAGGTTCATTACCACCTTTGGTAGGAACCACCAGGTGGTTAGGAATGTTCTAAATAACAATTGGAACATTTTGTTAGCTAATGACTACCTTCGGAGTATCCTGGGCAACCAATGTCCATTATCATACAGGAGAGGAAAAACCTTGGGATCATTATTTTCACATTATAAACAGAGAGAGAGTGGAGGGGCAAAGTACAAATAATTAACTATAATAGGGGACGAACTCTTGGGAACTTTCCCTTGTGGCCACTGCACCTCATGTAGTCAAGTGAACAAGCTTAAACAATTTACCAGTTCCAATACAAGTAAAGTTTATGATGTCAGGATATTTGGTAATTGCTCAAGTAGCTGGGTTATATACCTGGCTACATGTCAGTGTTCTGCTTTCTATGTGGGCAAAACCTCACGATCACTAAGAATAAGAATAGGGGAACATCAGAATGACATTCGTAATAAGAAATTGACAAATGCTCTATATCAACATACTATTAAACACCCCACGGCAAAATTCATGTTCACAGTTATTGATAAAATCACAGGCAACAGGCATAATCAACAAGGATGGCAAAGTATACTTAGTCATAAAGAAAAATACTGGATAATTCATCTTGGAGCCTTATTTCCACCAGGTCTCAATGACCATTTATGATGAATATATTAATTTATTCAATCATCAGAGTATTTCAACATAGCATGGATTTAGTAAATATTGTATATATTACAACACCATATATAACATTGTTGCTTGGTCTTATTTTTATTTTCATTCTTATTTTTATGCTTATTGTCATTTTTGGATCAAATGTGTATGCTTACATGGATCACTTGCCTATGGTTTTTGCTATACTAATGCATGCAATTTAGGATATATAACAAATAATTATCTAGGGCATCCCTGAATATGTCTTAAGTTATTTTATTTAACCATTTTTTTCATTGCAGCCTGGTTGTCAACTAATGAATTATTCAGAAGGTATGGATTATACCTTCCATCTCCATTGGCTGGGTGAAGAATATAAAAAGATTACTGGTTTGCTGGTTACATTTACTAATTGTTTATTTCTCTCACTGAAGAAGGCAGTAGCCGAAACTAGTCTGAGTGGTAATTTTTGGACATTATTATGTCCTTTTGCAGTATTTCATCTAATTTTGAATAAAAGACGTGGAACTATCTATGCTGGCCTCTAGTGTTTTTTTACTTAGAAACAACCAAACCTATGGATTTAGGATGAAGAAAAAAAAAATTGTTCAGATTTGTGACTAGCCTTAGTCTGATCCAAATAATATCTGGGCTGTCTATGCAAATCCAAGGTAAAAAAAACACCATCTCACTGGCAGGCTACGGAGAAGGGAAAAAAGTGGGCAAATTAATAAACTGATTAAGAGACAATTCATTAACCACCTTGTGCATAAAAGAAAGATTAGTATGAAAAGACACCCTGTCCCTATGAAAAACTAAAAAAGGAGGAACAGCCATAAGGACCTGAGGCTTAGACACTCTCCTAGCTGAAGTAAGGATCAAAAGCAAAAGAGTCTTCCATGTACAATGCTGCGAGGAAGATGAAGTCAACTTTTCAAGAACAAAGTTAAAGGTCCCAAGAAGAAGGAATAAGCTTCCTGGAAGGCCTAATATGAAGGATGCCCTTAAGGAATTGTTTGACCTCAAACCTACAGGCCAAAGGAGGAGTCAAATGCAGACAGGCAAAAATAGATAAAAGATGTTGAGTTTTAACTTATGAGTAAGCCAACCCAGCATGGAGCAATTCACACAAACAAGAGAGAACCAAAGGAACCTCCACCGAAAATGGATCCTGATTACGAGCAATGCAGCAGACTGAAAATCTCTTCTATTTGAACACAAAAGATTTCCTCCTGCTCATCCTGAAGCATATCCTCAGAAAAGAGGTGCGTAAAAGGGATCAAAACCTTATCACCCACACTGTCAGTTGAAAAGTGGACAAGTGAGGATGGGTGAGACCTGGGGAGTCCTGTTCCATCTTGAGCAGGACCCTCAGTATGAGAGGAAGTGGAGGGAAGGCATACAGAAACATCCTCTTCCAAGAAAAAGACAGGGCATCCACTTCCTTGTCAGAGGACGTAGGACTCTGATGCAAAAGGCAGGAAGTTGTCTGTTCAGAGGGGAGACAAAAAGATTTACCTGAGGAGTACCCCACTGGTGGACAATGTCCAAAAAGACATCTTTGTGAAGCATCCACTCATGAGTCTGTGTTAAGGATACACTCAAAGTCTACTACATTTAGTTCTGAAGGAATATAAACAACCTGAAGAGTCATTCGATAAAGGACAGCCAGACCCAAACCTATAGATCTAATCTGCACAAAAGGTAAGACCTTGTCCCCCTTTGCTTGTTGATGTACCACATCACTGTAGTACTGTCTGTAAATATTTTGAGAGGCCCTGGAAGAAAAAAAAAAAAAGAGTATGGGAAGCCTGAAGAAAAAGGAGAGTTCTCATCTCCTTGATGTTGATATGGTCCTCCCTCTGACGAATGGGCCAAAGACCCTGAACCCTCAGACAGCCAAAAGAAGCACCCCACCCTGTGTCTGAGGCATCCGAGAAAAGTTCCTTAGAGGGGACTGGGGGCTGAATAGGAAGTCTTGGGTTAAGTGACAGCTAATGAATCCACTGCTGAACCGCTGTTGAGACATGGAAGAAGAGGAACTAGAAAGTCTAAAGGCTGACAGTGTTGAAGCCAAACTGACTTTAGGAACCACTGCAGCTTCTTCATATGGAGTCTGGCTAGAGGAAGCAACTCAGAGCCCTTAGAAACTCCCTGACCATAACAGTGCCCCGACCTCCAAAATTCATCCCAGTGATGTGCATGAGCCGATCTTGCTATTTTTCTGTTTTATTGCATGCTTTGGTCAGACAAGAATATTAACATAAACAATCCAAATATTGTTTTCTCTTGCCATACTCAGAGGCAACTAGGAGAATAGGAAACTCAGCAACTGCAATCCTAGTTTTAAGATCTGCTCGATGCAATGAGTCTCGTCGTTCACTTGAACACGCGTTTCATAGTCATGTAATGCTATTTTTTTAAGTTCCAGTGTGGTTAACCAAGGTTATTAAACTGTAGAAATTCACAAACACCAACAAACTGTAAAATCCACAATAAAAAGCATCAGGGCTCAGAAACAGCAACTAATCCCATCTTTATTTACTAGAACAACCACGATTAGTGCTTTTGTCTGTGGTAAACAGATCTGATGCCTGTACTGCCTGGGTTTCCTGCCGAGTGAGCTGTATCAACAACTTAGGTCACATTCACCATCAAACTTACTGCACTTGTTAATATACTGCTGCTTGTTTATTTCTGAAACAGAATCTTTAATCTGCAGTGCCTACTTTATCGCCTCTTTACTGCATATTTCACTGTTAGCTTTAACAGAATGCTTACAAAGAAATAGTAGTCGTGGTGAATGAACTAAACACTAGAGAGTAGAACTGCCTGTGAATGCATTTCGACTTGAGATACAAACTGTATGTGGATGTCTTTTTTCTGTTAAGATAACCTGTGCCAGTGAATTATATGATTTGTAACATACTGCTTTATATTTTTCACTCACTCCTGACCTTCCTCCTATGTCTCTCCAACCTGCTTTACCTTTTTCACTCACACTCCTGACCTTCCTCCTTCCTCTCACTCTCTCCAACCTACCCTCTGCTGACATTACTGTATATTCTCACTACAGTCTCCCTCACTTTATTCCATCATTGTTTCCCCAGGTTTTGAGTCCTGATTTAAGGAATCACACTGCCAGGCATCCGGAATGAAGTAACTGGACTGTATTCCCAGAGTATTCTCAGCAGTCTTCTCTGTACATGTATGTTACACTCTCTCACAGTTAACTGTACCTGTTTATCAAAACACAGGCTACCTGTACATCACCAAGGCATTCTATCACCCTCCCCTTACTATATTTTTGAAATCTATAACTTGGAACAATACTAGTCAGTAGCCCATCGTTTCAACCCTCCACTCTGACTTCTATCAACCCTCCCCCTTGTTATATTCTTGCTCTATAACTTGGAATAATATTTGGTAGCAGCCCACCCTTTTACCTTTGCACTCTGCCTTTTAAGTACGGCACAGCCCTTAAAAGATATGTCTAACGTTGCATATTGTTTGCTTGGTAAAGTATAGTCTCCACACTTCTACTTGAATTATAGTTTGGCTCTTACACCTCAACACTGTAAAGTAGCATTTCTCCATAGCCATTATTGCTTCCCCCACCAGTTACCCAGTAAATGTTGGTAAGGTAATAAATAATGTAAGGACTAAATACATTTTTTAATTTAATCCCTGAAGAAATGTACCTTTCTGATTGCTTTTTTTCTTACACGGTCAGCAGCGTGCCATCTTTGGTCCAAGATTTATATACTCCCTCTAACACACCCAACTCCTGGTTTTATCCAGTCCAAATCATCCAGTCAAGTTCCCACCTAGCCTACCACAGACACAAATAATTATCCAGTATCTCTTTCTCTACTCAGTCTCACCCCTACCCAACCACAAATATTCTAGTTTTCTCTAAAAATTCTGAAAATCACTACCACCCAACATGTTGTTTTTACTCACCACACTAAGAGCCTTTCTTCAATCTGCCTATATTTCTACACACTGTCACAATTTGCACATCACAGTAACTTACTCTCCAACTTATCCAGACAGTCTTCACTCCCCCTACCCCTCCATTCAGCATCATACCACCTCATCTATTCAATAACTCTATCACTAAACTCATGTCTTTCAAAGTTTTTCACTCAAAATCCTATAACAATCCTATTCACAAATTCCTGAGACTTCTTTTCAAACTTATGCACCTACATCCTATATTGAATAATTACATACTTCTTTGTGGAGAAATTCATCCCAATCCAGGCCCACCTCTCCACCCCCAGACTGCCACATCTGTATCTGCACCTCTCTCAACCCATATAACTAACTTGCACCACAATACCTTAGATCTTCTAATATTACATTTTAACCTAAGAAGTCTATTAAACAAGATCTATGAATTCCATGCAACAATAGCTCACTACTCACCACATATATCCATCCTAACTGAAACCTGTCTCAAACCACACATTCTGGATCAGGAAATGTACTCCCAGGTTACACTATCCAAAGGCAAGACAAGATAGAACCCTTAAACGCGGTGGAGATGTAGCAATATAATATAAAGACAACCTAGAACCTGAATGTCTAGACATTAACCCCCCCATCATTTCAAACATGGAAATACTAATCACTTGTCTTCAAATAAATCCCCAAAAGAATATTACAGCCATCTGCTGTTGAAGATCTACTAAGCTGGTGATCTTCAACAGTGAGACAAGAAACTATTATAATGGGAGATTTTAACCTTGACTGGGACACAATTTCCTCTAACAACCCCTCAAACCATATTAACCTCTATGATTTCACCCAGTTAATTCTTAACCCACTAGGGTTGACAAACATACTAATAAACACTCTACTAACACTAAACCAAGCTCTTATATCTCAGGTTGTCTTCCAGACAGCCTGAATAATCATCTTCCAACCTATCGGCTAAAATGTCATTCATGCTCCCCAAAAGTAATCACATACAATTTTGTCCATAACAAAACTAACTTTACTCCTGAAACCTTTACCGTGCTACTCCAACAAGTCATCTGGCCCCTGCTAAAACATCTCCACCTTGATCTAGCTGTTCAATACTTCAATAACATATTTCTCACAGTCTTAAACAAGCTAGCTCCCATCAGGAAAGCATGTACAACAGCTAGATATATTTCCTGGCTTTCTTCTGACATCAAAAGTTTCCTCAAACAGAGAGAGAGAGAGCATGGCATAATCACCAGCTCTTAAAACCCAACTACCCTTCAAAACTACCGTCGACTTTGTAACTTGGCTAAAAAGCAAATCAAATATGACAAAATACAACACTACACAACAATCCAAAATAGGCACCATAACAATCCCAAAAAATTCTGGGACACCACAAATTCCTCAAACCTGGTCAAGCCTATACCCCAAGTCCAACTAAAACAAACTTCTCTGACAACATCGCCACTCAATTTAACAATCGCTTTCTTAACTCTATACTAGCACTAGTAAAAGACAAGAACAATCCACAATCATCAATACCCATAACTTTTGATACAAATGCGGATTCCTTCCATATTTAGCCTATACAAACTCAATACATTAAAAAACCTACTATCCAAACTTAAATCCTCTTCCATTGCTGCTGATCATCTACCCAACAAATACCTTAAACTCACTGCAAGTGCTACTGCTTACCCCATATCGATCCTTAACTGGTCCATTATTGAGCAATATGTTCCATTGCTATGGAAAGTGTCTCATGTAATCCCTCTACATAAAGGCGGCACCTCCACAGATTTTTCCTAACTACAGACCCATTGCCAACATTTCCTCAATTGTAAAAATACTAGAAACATTTATTTACTCCCAACTTCTGAACAACCTCCTGATAAACAACCTTGCATCTCCTACCAAACATGGTTTCTGACCTTGTACAAAGCCCTAATTAATTTCATCAACACAGTGAACCAACATAGGAACAACGGGTTACTTCCTCTACATTCCTCGACTTACCAAAAGCCTTCGATACAGTTTCCCACCAAAAACTTATCAATGAGCAAGCCTCCCTTAACCTCTCTCATTCAACCATTACCTGTTTCATTAGTTACTTAACCAACCACCAACAAGCAGTTAAATGGCAAAATGAACTCTCACCTTCTCTACCCATCTCTGTCGGTGTACCCCAAGGGTCTATACTTGGTCCCCTTCTCTTCACAATTTTTACAAATAAACTGTGCACAGCTACCCAACATGCTACATTGGCTCAATATTCAGATGACTCCTCCCTCATATGTTCTGCTCCAAACCCACTTGTTCTACACAACAAAACTCAGCAATCCTTTCTGGACATAGAAAAATAACTTTACAATTCACAAATGATTCTTAACCCTTCTAAAACAAAACTAATGCTTTTCTCCAGTAGCAAAAAATCGGTGGCCCCCACTAATTTCACCATGTATACAACCAACACCACCCTTATTGAACCAGTTGATTATACAAAGCTACTAGGAGTCACCATTGACAAGGATCTAATCATCAAGAAAGTGTATTTCACGCTAGGCTTCTTTTATAGAATAAAACCCTTTCAAAGTGATTCCACCAGACATGCCATAAGTACCTTAGAAATAAGGGCAGCTATTCCTGAGGAGGTTGAGGGATGCCTAAAAAGGGAGGAAGTATACCTAATGAATGATGGACAGAATCAAGAACCCTGAGAGATCCTTAACCAACTGGGAAGAGACAGGGAAAGACAAAGAGACAAAGGAACTCAACCTAGTATGGAAGGAAGAATACAGTGAGACAGTACCTGGTTTGTCTGGGAAAGGCGGCTACTGAGTAGTAGAAGTCTGACTAGATTTAGCAGGAAGAGACAGTGTACAACTCATTTTACCTTTGGGAGGATGGCAAGACTGTGTATGGACAAAGGTGGGCGGCAAAGTTTTACAACAGTACCCCCCCCCCCAGATGCGTAGTAGCAAGGCCCGCCCAAACCCCACCCAACAGTCTGCACAAGGCCATTTTTTTCACTACACTTGAATAAACATGAAGTCTCCCATGTTCCTCGTAATGAAACGAAAAAAAAAATACAACACACTGGCATTCTGTACATAGCCTACTTTGAAAACATAGGTTCATAGGTGTGTACCAGGCTAATGGCCCTGGAGCCTTTACAAGCCTAGCCCATAGGATTACCCTGGCAATGTGCCACCAGACCTTAGTTTCCATTGCTTCTGTTGAGTAGAGCCAGTGGAGTGATCCCCAGGGTGAATTTTCTATTTCCCATCCACTCATCAAGATTGCTCTTAAAGAGGACCAGTGAAGTGCTCTGTTTGACATGTATGGGAAGTCTATTCCATAGCATGGGCAGTCTCTGGGTTATGAACCTGTCCCTCCAGCATGTTCTGTCGATTGTGGTAATGAGGTTGAGGTCTCTGGAGATTGTGGTGCGGAGGGATTGGTATTTCTTTAGATCTAGCATTTCTAACAGAGCTTGGTCAAACATGACTTTATAAGTCAAGCAGAGATCGCCTCTTAGTAGGCGATATGAGATAGAGAATAGATGGAGTTTTTTTGAGTCTGTCCATATAGGACAAGTGTTTAAGGCCTTGGATCCTCTTTGTGAAGTATTTTTGTGGCCTCTCCAGTTGTTGCAGGTGTCTAGTGAGGTACATGCCAAATGGGGCATTGTACTTCATGATTGGCCTAATGAGGGAAGATTAGAGGGAGACAATGACCTCTTTCTTCCTAGATGCAAAACCCTTAGTAATCAGATGTGCCACATAGAAGGACTTTCTGACCACACTGGCAGTGTGGTGGTCAAAAGAGAGGTTGCTGTCAACATGTGTTCCCAGATCTCTTATAACACTTTCTGTTTTGTTTATTCATTGCAATTAGGACCGAGTCCTGGGTGGCCCTAAGGAAGGATATTCCTGAGCACCATAGAACCAAAATATGCTCGTCCACTGGAGGCCAAATCCAATTTGCAATGAGAGATAAAGGTATGAGGTCTAGCCCAAGTGGCTGCTGTACAGATATCATCCATAGCGGCTCTGGAATGAAATGCTACTGAAGTAGCCATAGATCTGGTAGAATGAGCCTTTATTCTGCAAGGTAAGGATAGCTTATTCTGTTGGTAGGTAAAGGTAATGATATTTCTAAGCCAGGAGGATAAAGTCACTTTGGAAATGGGTTTACCCAATCTGGGTCCTGCAAAGGCCACAAACCATTGGTCTGTTTTCCTGAAAGATTTAGTCCTGTCCAAATAACGAAGCTGCCGATGTACATCAAGGGTGTGCAAAAGGTACTCCCCTCTATTAGAATGCTGAGGGAAGAAAACTAGCAGGTCAATAGATTGATTAATGGACAATCCAGAAATGACCTTGGGCAAGAAAGAAGGGTCAGTATGAAGGACACTCTATCCATGTGGAAGATCAAGTAAGGCCTCTTGACACTCGGCCTGCAGCTCGGATACTCTTCTCGCTGAGGTAAGTGCTACTAGAAGTAAGGTTTTCCATGACAAAAACTTTAAATCACATGAATCAAAGGGCTTGAAAGGATGCACCGTGATAGACTGAAGCACCAAAGTCAAGTCTCAGGGTTCTAAGGGAGGCTTGACCGGAGGTTTAATGTGCAATACTCCTTTCAAAAAATGTCTTGCATAGGCGGTGTGACAATCAAAGAATTATCAAATCCATTATGAAAATTGGTGAAAGCTGCTAAATGTACAGTGATCGTCGATGCTGAGGCTTCTGCATGTAAAGGAATCATCAGGTACTGAAGGATATTTTTGAATACACATAGAAAAGGGATCTATGTTCTGGATCTTTGGCCCAAATAGAAAACCTAGTCCATTTACTAGAATAAACTTTTCTGGTGGAAGGTTTGTGTGAAGCCAGAAGAATTTCACGAACAGGAGATGGGATGTCAGGCAGCCTGGCAATCACTGGAAGTTGAGGAACCAAGCTGTGAGCTTGAGACTGTGGAGATTCAGATGAATCAGTCCCTGAGGATGAAATAACAGGTCTTGGGAATGATCCAGGATCCACGGGCTGTGAATCAGATGAGGCCACAGAAACGGGAACCAGACTTGTCAGGGCCAACAGGGGCAATGAGGATCACTTTGCTTTCCAACCTATGAGCTTTCTGGAGAAATTTTGGAATGAGGGGGAAAGGCATGCAGAAGACCCAAGGGCCAATCGTGCATTAGAGTATCCCTCGGGGGTTCCCCCTGAGGGGGGATCAGAGCAAAGTAGCTTCTGCATTTGTTGTTTAGGGGGAAGCAAACCGGTCACACAAAAGGCTTTCTCCAGCATCGGAAGATCCAATCCGCTGTTATAGGGTTGAGGGACCACTCGTGAGGCATCAGGATGTTCCTGCTCAGATTGTTCGCAATAAGGAAGGAACTCCCGGGAATGTGTGTTGCTATAAGAAAGTGGCTGGAAGCTATTGCCCAGTGCCAAATCCTCATGGCTTCCCAACACAGGGGGTAAGACCTGGTTCTGCCTTGCTTGTTGATATACCAAACTACTGCCATGTTGTCTGACTGAAATGCAATAGTCTCAGAAGGTAGGGATGCATGGAACGCTTCCAACGCTAACAGAACTGCCTTCAGTTCCAGGACATTTATGTGCAATTTTGTCTCTATGGAGGACCAGGTGCCTTGGACCATCTTTCCCTGGAAATGCCCCACCCCCCACCCTAAAAGGGAAGCATACGTGGTCACCGTGGCCATGGGCTGGGGAAGACAGAACAGTTGACACCAAAGATTCATTTGTGGCTTCATTCACCATAGCATTTCTTCCTTGCAACGGTTTGTAAGATGCATCATGTTGTCGATTGGGTGAGTTAAAAAAACGACCATTGTGCAGAAAGGAGCCACTGCAGGATTCTCATGTGCAGCTTCATCAGTGGTACTAACGTAATGGCAGCCGCCATGAAGCTTAAGAGTTGCAGTGCAAGGCATGCTGCTACATAGGTCTGAGGAAGAAGGTCTTAGATTTGGTGTCTTATTTTCGAAAGCCTGTGAGGGAAGCTTGACAGGATGTTGTGTCGAAGACTGCTCCAATAAATTCCAGTGTCTTTGTTTGGGACATTCAAGATTTTTTTGTTGATTGTAATCCCCAAGCGGAGAGCGAGACCTCGAATGTAAGAGAGGCTGCGGACTATCAGATTCCCAGTCATTGCAGTAAGGAGCCAATAGTCTAGATAAGGAAACATCTGGAATCCTTGTGGTCAAAGATGAGCTACCACAACTGCCATACATTTGGTGAACACTCAGGGGGCTGTTGAGAGACCGAATGGCAGTGCCCTGAACTGGTAGTGATTGGCTCCCAGCCGGAAGTGGAGAAACCTCCGGGAGCGGTGATCCAACTTTATGTGGTAGTACGCATCCTGGGGGTCTATAGAGCACATCCAGATGTCCCTCCCTAGGAAGGGGAGAATAGACTGTACTGTGACCATCCAGAATTTTTGAGGTTTGATAAATTTGTTCAACAGGCTGAGATCCAGAATTGGTCTCTATTTCCCTGTCTTTTTTGACACTAAATAGAACCTAGAGTAAAACCCGGATCCTATCTGGTCTGGTGGGACGGTTGGATGACTCTTTTTCTTAGCAGCTTTTCTAGTTCTAAGGCTGCTAATTCCCTCTGATAGGGTGGTACATCGGGGATTCATTTAACGGGTCTGGAAGTTAAATCAAATGGTATTTGGTAGCCTCTGGATATTATTCTCTGTACCCAAACATCAGTAGTAATAAGTTGCCAGGCTGGTAGGTGCAGAGAAAAAGGACCCTCGACTACTTCCAGAGGAAAGCAATCGGGATGCTGCTCAGGAGCACTGGTAGGGTCTGCCGGAGAAAGAATCTCTAGCACCCTGGTTATGTGGACCCCCTCTACCCCGAAAGGGGCATCTTCCAGATGAATTGCCCCCTCTGCCCCGGGGGGGGGGGGTTGCTCACCATGAGTGTCATGAAAAGATGGGATTTCTTGAACCACATATTTCCTCCCTTCTGGTTCCTGGAGTAGGACCTCTGGGGGTTGGAAAAGCGTATGCCCACAGCAGACAAGGTCTTTCCGCCTTTCTCACTTCGTGCAAGTGTGTCTCGTACTTTGGGTCCAAAACGTGCAGATTCGTTGACAGGTGCACTGATGAAGGAAGATTTAAAGGGGTCTGCAAAGTCACACAACTGCATCCAAGCATTACGTCTCATGACAATGCCTGATGTGGCAGCTCGTACTGCCCCCTCAGTGGTGTGAGATATCAAATGCATCAAGAAGTTTGAGATGGATTCAAGAGTAGCTAGCTGCAAGGCGACAGTGTCACACACCTCATCAGGCAGTACCCCTGCCAAAGAGGAAGACATTTCAGAAATTAGGTCAATTTGGAGGCAAGTGAAGTGTGCCAGATAGTTCAGCGACCGAATGGCAAAGGTCGCTGAAGCATAGCTCCACTTCCCTAGTCTGTCCATGGTCCGAGACTCCCTGTTCGGAGGATGGACAATGGAACTATCTTCTGGCAGTTTCCTCTTGGTGGCCGCCGCCACGACCATGGCTTCAACTGTCAGCTGCTTGGACCAGTAGGGCTGGTCTTCAAGTGTAGATAAAATTTTGTCTGGCCTCCAGGTAAAAGGTTCTACATTGTCCGGGGCCTTCCAGGCACACTGCATAATGAGCTTAACAAGGTCATCTGCCAGTGGGGTCATCCAGGAAGTAGATAGCCAGGCACGGAAGGCCTGCAAGAACACTGATTCCTCAGAAGAAGGATTAGAGGACTTCCAGTCTCCCAGCTGCTTGAGGATTTTGAGAATGTCTCCAAATGAGGCATCATATGGGGGAGACCATGGGGAACCCTCCCTCTCATGACAATCGGTGTCTTCGGTGATAGATTCCTCCAGGGAATCAAGGTGATTCCTCCTCCACTGTTTCTCCTGGGGTGGCTCCCCAGTGTGATCTTCTGAGGAGGATTCCGGAGAAGGGGTTCCCTTCAAAGGGGGGGGGGTCGTGCGGCTCCTGTGCCCGGGATCCCGAAATAGGGGGTTGAGACAGCTGCATGCTGGGGGGGGGGGGATTCTGATGCCGATGTCATTGGTGCTGACTGCGAGCCTGCAGAGGCAAAGACCATCTCCATCACCTGGAAAGCAGGCACACCTGAGGAGGGATGGGAGCCCGGAACTGAGAAGGACAACCTCGGAACCGGGGTCACACCCTGCCCTGAGGAGCCCACATCCAGGTGAGGAGCTCCGAGAGAACTGGAAGCCATCGGAGCCCTAGACATAGATGTCACCAGCGAGAAAATAGGCAATGGGCTAGGTACCAAGGTACGGATGGTCCAAGCATTGCTCCGAGAGAGCATCAGCTCCACCGGAGCCGATGCAGCAAGGGTGGTCGGTGCCAACAGGGGAAAAACTGCTGTTGGGGCCAAGACAGTATGTACCGGGGTGGACATCGGTACCGAGATTTCCGTGACTTGGGTAGAGGCTGGAGGCGGATAAACAGGGGAAGATGCAGTAAAAGATTCCGAGCCAAGAAGGACGGAAGGCCTAGCTGGAATGGGCAATCCCCTAGCTGCCAGAAGCTGGTCCACAACCCGCACTAGGTCTAATTCAGAAAAACTCCTGGTGGATCTAAAGGACGCTGCTGAAAGGGAATCAGGTCTTTCTAGAAAGGGCTAAACCTCTGCAAAGGGTCGTTAGTTGGATAGTATCTTGTCCTTGGCAGATATTCGACTTTAGGAGCCGATGAAGCTGAAGAAGCTATCAGCAACGTGGATGGTGTCAAAGCAGGTACAGTCATAGGAGCCAATGTCAGATCCAAGGATGGCACCGAAGTCAGTGGTGCCGAGGTTGGAACCGAAATATGGGTGAATATAACAGAGGGCACAGAGGGAGAAGATACAGAGCCTGCAGCCAAAGATGTCTGTGCAGAGGGCACCAGAGAAGTATGGAGCCGACTCGGTTCTGTAACTGACAGAGATGCAGGAACAGAGTGACTCCGTTTTTCCTTTAGTTTTTTGGTCTTAGGAGGGGGTGAGACCTCCGACCCAGATAGAGCCTCTGAAAAAGGTGTCTTAATTAAACCTTTTAAAATGAGCTTATTTTTACGTTCTGCTAGTGTACGATTACTAAAACTAGCACAAATGTCACAGTCAGCTTTAATATGGTCCACTCCCAAACAGCAGACACAACGAGCGTGTCCGTCCAGATTGGGCATCTTATGCCCACACTTGTCACACTGTTTAAACCTCAACTTAGCTTTGTCTGACATAGTAAGGCAACAAGGCTATCCTAATAGAAGAAACAAAAGAAGGGAGAGAAAAAAAGTGAGAGAATACCAACGATGGTATTTAAAAAAAATATATATTTACCACAAGTGGTAAGGAAGGGCCTACCAAAGGCAGGAGAGAGAGACAGTATCAACAATGGTAGAAATTTAATTACCAAGGTAAAGGGTAGGGAATAGAAGTAGGTTATAGGCAACAGTGAGGAAAAGGCTAAATTGACTAAAAAATAAGAAATGTTGAGGAGAAACTATTTGTTTCAGCACTTGTTCAGAACTTATTGCAAGCACCAAATAAGCTACAAATTACTACAGCACTCAACTTTCCTCTCTGTTTAGAGGAAAACCTAGTACTTAACAAATAAGCACCTATCCAGGCATGTATAAGGGTCAGCCCCCAGTGTTTTCTCCTGTCTACCTGATGAATCTGGGCATCTTGGGGCAATGCAGTAATTGCCTCATGTACACAGACAAACCTCTCCTCCTACCACCCAACACTACAACCTGTGAGAGATGCACTTATATAGCCAAACTGGAAGCAAAGCTCTCTTCACCCAAGACTGGACTAGACAGTCAAGAGGAGAAGGTAAACACTTGCGCCACACCACACTCAGCACATAGTCCCTCAAAACCTACACCACTAAAACACACACATAGAAACAAAACACACATCTACATTCGCGGAGGGTCTCAGTAAAAACCTGCCCAAGCAACAGGGACCTCCAAAGCAGAAACACAAGCAACCTCCAGCCCCCAACACAACCCAAATGACACATAGCCTACAAACTCAGTGTGCCACTCAACCACAGCCCATAAGGCATAACAATGTACCCAACACTCTAGTCATAGGTGACTCTATAGTCAGGCACACTGATGTTCCACTCACCAGGCTAAACAAGGAGAAAGTTACGGTCAGCTGCCTGTCGGGTGCCAGGATCCGCCACATAACGCATGCACTCAGGTCACTCCACAACAAGTACAAATATGACTCTGTCATTGTCCATGTTGGTGTGAATGACCTGAGACGTACCTCCTTGGACTACATGAAAAGGGACATGGAGGAGCTGTCCGATCTTGTAGCACAGGCAGGTATGACACTAGCCCTGAGTAGCATCCTGCCATCACCCAGAATGACACCATAGTACAAACACAAAATGATTGACTTCAACAATTGGCTAAGCTTCTGGTGTCATTCTAAGGGGATCCAGTATCTGTCTGCCTGGGATGACATGATCGACAAGCCACGATGCTTTGCCAGAGATGGCCTGCACCTGTCGCGCCTGGGATTCCGGATACTGGCTAAGGCTCTAGCCACCCCTATAGTGCGTTTTTTAGGCAAGGTTCAAATGACAAATTCACCACCCTAACAGGTACAGGCAAGAAGAATCTGAGGGTATTGCTACTTAATGCTAGAAGTCTAACCCTCAAAATGCACTCTCTCGAGGCACTCCTTAAAATGGAGAACATCGACATCTGTGCAGTGACAGAGACCTGGTTCAAGGCTCCAGAGAGTACCCCTGCATTACCAGGCTATAATTCATACCACACCTTTCGGCCACCTAACCTGGACCGAAACACTAAAGGCGGAGGCGTGTCCATATTCATTAAGGATAGCCACACCTCCAGGCTAGTTGCTCAGCATAACGCATCCGAGATTATCCAAGTGCAACTAACTCTGGGCAAGACCGCAATCCAAATTGTAGCTTGCTACAGATCCCCCACCATGCCCCAGGATTCCCACTCCTCATTTCTTAATAGGTTGTATTAGGGTACAACCTAACACCCTAATAATGGGCGATTTCAACTACCCTACCATTAACTGGGAAAACTACTCATGTACCAACTCTTGTGCTCAACGTTTTCTGGAATTCATAAATTCCAATGCCATGGATCAACTTATCCACACCCCTCCCATCAGGGGCAGCAATATCCTAGACCTGGTTATTACCAACATGGGCAACTGGTGCTCCACACCAGAGGTCAATTCTGCGTTGGTCAGATCCTACCATAAGCTAATCACCTTAGACATCCACATCCCTCCCCCACCCCCCATTAGGGAAACCACAGTAAAAAAATTTCTCCAAAGCCAACTTCACGCTTCTTAAGGCAGAAGTGGCAAACTTCACGACACCCATGCTGATGGACAATAGAGGTATGACTGCTGAATCCTACACAAATGCACTTTATAAGCACTTACATGAGTGCATGGATCGTGCAATCCCTAACAGAACCAAGATGCTATCCTCCAAAAAAAGGAAGCCAATCTGGTGGTCCCCTGCCATAAACAAACTCTACAACAGAAGAAAGAAACTGTTGCAAAAAAGAGTAAAATCCCATGATTGGAGAAACTCCCTGGTCAGCTTCAGTAAGAAGCTGAGATCCCTCATAAAATCCTCCAAAGCTAGTTATGAAAACAAATTCGCCACTGCCTCTATAGACAACCACAAAGCATTCTATAGCTATGCCAAGAATCTCAATGGCAACACTCAGATCTCCTCTGAGTTACAGCACAATGGCACTAAATATACAGAACCAACGGATATTGCCAACATCCTGGCAGATAGGTTCAGTGCTAACTTTACCCCTTTGTCATCCCCTAAAGGGCCCATCTCTATACCAGAAGAATGCAAAGTTCCTGTAATCACGGCTGCACAGGTAAAAAACACTATCCAAAGCCAAGAACACAGCATCCATGGGACCTGTCGACATCCCAGGCTGTGTTCTACATGAACTACAGAATGAACTGGCACCCCACCTAAGTACTATGTTCAATCATAGCCTCATCTCAGGCTATGTGCCCACTGAATGGCGCACAGTGACAGTTATCCCACTCCAGAAAGGGGGAGCCACCACAGACCCCAGAAACTACCGCCCCATTAGCCTAACGAGCCTGGTCTGCAAGGCTATGGAGCGTATCACCATGGAACTTATAAACAATGACATTGGTAATCTCCAAACTCAGATCCCCACCCAGTTCGGGTTTGTAAAAGGCAGATCATGTCTCCTAAACCTGATAGACTTCTTTGAAGCAGTCACCAAAGCCGTAGATGAGGGAAAGGTGGTTCACACAGCCTATCTAGATCTCGCCAAGTCTTTTGACACCATCCCCCACTCTGGAATTATAGATGAACTCACTAAACTAGATATAAATCCCTATGTCACAAGATGGGCTGCCAACTGGCTCACAGACAGAACCCACACTGTGAAAGTAGCAGACTCCAAATCCAGCTTCAGACCAGTGACAAGTGGAGTACCACACGGTTCAGTCCTGGGTCCCCTCCTGTTTGGTATCTACTTCTCTGAAGTACAGGCCAACACAGAAGGTCTTTGGCTAACGAAGTTCGCAGTTGACTGCAAACTAGGAGCCATAATCAAAACTCTAAAATATGTGGGCATCCTACAAAAGGGCCTTGCTGAGACAGATGCCTGGTGTCAAAGCCATGGCCTCAAGCTCAATGCCAAAAAGTGCATTGTCATTCCTTTTGGTAAAATCTCAGTACCCATGAACTACCACATAGGTGGTAGTCTACTTAACACAGAAAGTGTGATAAGAGACCTTGGAACACAGGTGGACAGCATTCTCTCCTTTGATAATCACATCGCCACAGTAGTCGGGAAATCCTTCTATGTGGCACATCTCATCACAAAAGGTTTCTCATCCAGGAAAAAAGAGGTCATTGTTCCCCTCTACTCGTCACTCATTAGACCCATTATAGAGTACAATGCCACTCTTGGTATGTACCTCACAAGACATCTACAACAACTGGAAAGGCCACAGAAATACCTCACAAAGAGGATTACCGGCCTCAAAGAGATGCCCTATGCAGACCGTCTCAAAAAACTGCAGCTTTACACCGTTGCATATCACCTACTCAGAGGCGATCTCTGCCTAACACACAAAGCTATTTCAAACCCAGAGCTTTTAGACATGCTCCACTTAAAGAAATCCCAATCCCTATGAGTTACACGCTCTAGGGACCTAAACCTTGTCACCACAATAAACAGAACATGCTGGCAGGATAGATTCCTGTCCCAGAGACTTCCCATACTCTGGAAGAAACTACCTATCTATATCAAACAAAGCTCCTCATTATCACTGTTCAAGAAAAATCTTGATGATTGGATGGGAGATAGGAAATTCACCCTGGGGATCACTTATGTGGCTCTGCTCGACAGTGGCACAGGAAAATAATTTTCTTGGGTGGCGGAAGTCAGGATACCTTTGGCTAGGCTTATATAAGCCCTAGGACCAATAGCCTAGTACCTACCTATGAACCTAAAAATCACAATTTTCCACTTAGCTTTGAGAGAGATGGCTAGCATGTGTGACGTGGAAAGTGGCAAACGAACTAGGAGAGGGGCATTATGGGTAGGTCTTAGCTGAGAGTTTTTGGCTGGCACGAGCTTGGAAACTGCCGTATCGGTTCCGAGGACGGAACCAAAGTCCTAATTGTAATGAACAAACAAAGATTTCCATCATCAGATTATATCTTATTAAGTTCTGTTATATTGCATGAATTTCTGTTAATAGGCTTGATTACTGTGTTCATCTGTTTTGTCAGACTTCTAACATTTTGGGTCGCATTTATTTTATGTAATGTATTTCTTTATCAATCTTAATATGTTTATCCATCTCTACAAAATCAAGCAACTCTTCCCTTAAATAATTTTTTTCTGAACTGAGGCACATTCTTTGCTCTCTGTTTCCTGTGGGCATTCTACAGAAAGTACCAGAACATCTTCCCGTGACATATTCTCTTCAGCTGCATCCTATGTCATCCCTTGCTCTTTCATATGGGAACTCTGGCCTATCACTCCATAACATTGACTGCTTCAGAATTGCCACTGTTTTCTGTTCCTTCCTTTGATTTGCAGCTTCAACTGAATTTTTGCACTGGTTTCTGTCCTAGTCATCTTTTCTACGTTTCCCCTTTATCTTATTTTTTGGGTTGTGAAATTTTCCATGTCTGGATGCCTTTGCCTGTATTTCTCTTCAAATATCTTTGGTGCTGCTTTTTTGTACTGATTAATTTTGTTTGCTCTTTACATGAATATTGCACCATATTAACTCTTTTTTTTCTTTCATATGTCCATATTTCTTCAGATGTCTCCCGCTCCACCGGTTTCGTCTTAATTTGGGCACTCATCGTTACATCATGCTCTGACATAACCTGTATTAGACTTTATATACTAAATATTTCCCTTTGCAGGTATTCCATGACCTTGTTTAACTTCTACTTTACTAATCTTCTGTTCTACGTTTCCCCTTTGTGATTTTATATTTTTTATATTTATAATTTTGTATGCTAAAATTTTCCATACTTGGGTGTCTTTGTCCACATTTTTCTTCAAATATCTTTGGAGTTGCTTTTTTGTATTGATTAGTTCGACTTTTGCTTTTGCATAAATATTGCACCATATCAGATTTCTTTTTATTTCCATTGTCCATATTTCTTTTTTATAATTTTCAAGAATTTCTAGGTTTTCTTCTTTATATTTTCACACTTCCTCTGTTGCGTCTTTTCCCAAGTGGCCCAAGGTTTCTTTGTCTAAGTAATGTTTGTCATGGATATGTTGTATTAATGAACACAAATCTGCAATGTAAGCTTTTGACAGTTTTTATTGGGCAAGTATTTTTCTTTCCTCTAATTTATATCTTAATCTTTTTTGAATATCTTCTATCTGGAAATTCTGGGCTTTTTGCATAATAGTAAGAATACATAATTTCTTATTTATCCTCAAAAGTCCACACTGTCATCTTTACAACTCTTTATTGGGCTGTCAGTTTTTGTGGACTACTACTTCCTTCGACAATGGGGGGGGGGGGGGGGTCATCCGCCCCCTGAGCCTGGCCTAACCCCATTGTAGGAATATTTCCATGTCTTGAAGATTCTACACTGTCATTTTTTTTCCATTACTGGCACCAGTGCACACACCAGGATTGCACACTTTTTTACCTGCACCCAACTGTCTTTTCTTATTTTTTAACCAGTCTTTGTGATTGATAAATGCTATACATAAATACAGCTTGTATATCAGTGCTGTCTTGGTGAAATTTTGTAAAAACAGGGTTCATCATGTGAAGGTATTCAGCAAGACCTAAGAAGGATTTCAATTCCAGCAGTACTACTCTCCTTTTTTGCTGATTTTATCATCTCTCCATTCAGACCCCTTGTCAGAGACTATTTGAAATGGATGGTCCCATGCGAACACTGCTTCATTTTTGGTATGTCTGTAGTACACATTTCCAAAGATTCTCAGCTAACTGTATAATATGTAAATTTTTCCACATAAAGTGCATCAGAATACAGACCCTTATCCATAAGTGCACCACAGAAAGTAGCAAGATGCACACATATCTCTAATCTTGTAGAAACTACATATGAATGCATCTCACACTTTTTCTAAAGATTTTGAGAACCAGTGAACATGCATTCCACTGTCTTGAGCTGCCATTAACCACCGATGATCTGGTTGAAGTTTACCTCCCCTTAATCATTCATTTGTCAGATCTTGATCATTATGTGGTTGTTCCAGGAGTTCTCTGTAATTGTGATTTGTTTTCTACCAGTTTCTGTTGTTACCCATTTTTGTCCATTTGTGGACTGATTTCCATACCTATTCCTTTCCAAAATCCTCCTACAAGTAACATCTTATCCTTGTTTTCTTCATGATTAAGAAATTACAACTGCATAAGAACTTATCGGAACAGTTGATATAAAACTGATCATTGTTGCATTATTACTGACAAGTGGGACATTCCACCAGCAACAGCCATATGTCCAACAAGGACACCAAAGCCTTGGCATTTTCCTCTCACTGCAGGTGTCCAACCTTTGACTAAAGAGCACCAAGGCTATGTGATATATAAGGGATGTACAGACATTAAGTACCTCAGGACTTTCTTGCCCCAAACTCAAAATCCAGCAAGGCAACAAAGGAGGAGGTACTAAAGTGCATGTCATCCAGAAAAGGGATAAGGAAAGGTTACCAACTCATGTCTAAAACAAAGAAAAAGAACTACAAAGAATAGGAGGAAGGAGGGCAGGATGTAATACTACAACACTGATCAGTCAAACATCTGCTGTCATTAAGTTCTTACACAATTGCAATATGTCCTTCCAATGATCAATGTTGCACTACTGCTAACAAGTGGGAAGAGTCCCAAAGCTCTCCAAGTGTCTAGAGAGGAAGAAAGAGGCTTTGCACTTGAGTGTAATTCTTCTTCTTCTTTTTGCTTTTCCCAGTTAGGGTTGCACTTGAGTGTAATATTCCTTACAAAACAGCCCCAGCAAACACAGTTCTAATTCTTGAAAAGGTTATCAAGTTTATAATGTTTGGTAAACTAATGTACATAAACTGAAAAATGAAACCACGGACAACATCCGAGTTGGTTACCAATAAAATAAAAATAGAAGTAAAAGAGAAGTGAAGGGTAATAATCCAATATGAACGCTTTATTTATAAATCACTGCGTTTTCGTCCAGTAAAAGACTTCATCAGATAAAACACATTAGCTTACCATTTCCTTCCTTTTATATATATTAATTATATATCTATCCAATCATAGTGCACACTTATTTAAAAAAGAACAAATCGAGTTTCACTTCCTTTTAAATAAGTGAAACGCAGTGATTTATAAATAAAGCGTTCATATTGGATTATTACCCTTCACTTCTCTTTTACTTCTATTTTTATTTTATTAATGTACATAAACCCAAGTAGCAGCTATTAATGTAGATCTGGATTCCAGACCTTTGAAAAAGTCACCAGAAGAGGCCACATCTCTGATAGAATGTGCTCCTCACCAACAAGGTATAGCAAAATGAGATGGCAAGAGAGATTCATTTGGAAATTGAGACCCAACATTTTGTCCTTATAGGAAATAAAGAGCTGGACAGACTTTCTGCTGCAATAGCATTTAGGCTACATGGGTGGATTATCAAAATCTATCCAACATGGGATAAGGAAGGATATGGATCCAGGAGCTCCTTCAGAATGGTCTAAGCAAAGTCTGTCCTAGATCTAGACAAATAATCCAGTTTGTAATGCCTGATAAAGTAATGTATGAGAACCAAGTAGATGCCTACAAAATGCTGCTAGATTACAGCCCTTTTCAATATGACATGAAGAAGTTATGACCTTTTTAAGAGTACACCTTCATAAAGCAGAAATTGGTTTACCATGATGGGTATAACAAAAGGCAATTGCCAAGGGCAGCAATTTGGAAATAGTAGAACCCATGTCAAAATACACCTTCTTAGTCCCAACGTAAAAAACAAATAGCTGATAAGCTTTGCTAAAGGACCTGATTCTCTTAAGATAGTATCTGAACTACCCACACAGGCCTAGATTACATAGAATACTTTCTCCCTAATTCCAAAGAGAAGGACAGAACACTCTGAAGCAAATATAAACATGAATGAGGATTTTTTACTTAATGACATCATATCCCTATGAAAGACCAGATGTGGTTCATCCACCATGACAGCTTGCAACTCAAAACACTCTTTTTGCAGATGACAGAGCAATGAGAAGAACAGCTTTCCATGTAATGAGCCTTACATTTGCTTGATGTGCTATTTCAGAGTTATGGTTAACTTTTCCAGCACACAGGTAAGACCCCAGGTAGACGCAACCTGTTTGAGTGGTGGTCTCAGATACATCATTCCTGTCAGAATCTCTTTTACTAAAACATTAAAGAAAGTGGAAGATGCATGGTCTGACATGCTGAAATAGTGGCAATATGTACCTTGATAGAGGTGAACGAGAGGCCAGAGGTCAGTTGCTCACACAAATAATTAAGCACCAGTGGTACATGATCCCTAATAGGGCCCTAATCATTGACTAGGACTGACTATTAAATCTCTTCCACTTGTAAATATAAGATTTTCACCTAACAAGTTTTCTTGCATCCTTTAGTACCAGATGCATGTCCTCTGAAAATAAATCCCTAAAGGGTTTTAGAATTGAATCATCCAGGTTGTTAACTGAAGATGTTTGAGAATGATGTGTATCAAATTTCCCACCTTGTGTGAGCAGGTTCAACGTATGAAAATTTGTGGCAATTGCCCTTGGCCAATTCAACAAGAAGGGAGAAGCAACGCTGCCTGGGCCAAAGGATTCCTTCTGAATCTTTGGAATTAGCCTAGATATTAGTGGAAAGAGAGGAAATGCATAAAGGAGCATTCCCCTCCAAGTGCATAAAAAAGCACATGTTTTCCAGGCCTGTTTGCATGCAGTCCTGGAGCAGAATCTGTTCACTTGCCCCTTTTGAGAGGAAGTAAACAGATTGACTTGGGGTTTTCTCACAACTGGATCAATTCCTGGAAGACCCCCTTGTTCAATTGCCACTCATGCGGGTCTATCCGGGTCCTGCTCAGCTTATATGCCACTATGTTTTGCTCTGCCAAAATGTAGGATGCATGGAGGGTAAAAGATTGCTGAAGTGCTACTGCCCAATCAATCATAGCCACCTGCAGAGGATATGGTATGGCAGTGTGCTCCCCTGATTGTTGATGTACCACATAATAGTGGTGCTGTCATTTTTAAAATTAAATAAATATTTTAAACTCAGTTGTTTTTATCTACGTACTTCCAAATAATTCTTTAATTTCAGTAAGGAATGTTATTTTTTATCATCAGTTACATTTCAAAGAAATGTGATGTTCTTAAAAATAATAATAAAGCCCTTAAGTATTACTTAGGGCCTTCCTTTGTTAATGTTTCTCAGAATAATTATCTGTAATCATGGTCAACTCATTTAGCTTCCATGGCGTTATTGATTTTATTGCTAATAACTACGTAAACACAGCTATACAACTTGCTAATAAATAATGTATAATATAATACGCCTTCCATTTTCTTTACACTTGATTACTATACACTTTCTTCTTAGTAAAATGAATTCTAAGAGAAATAGACTAATATTATTTTATTCATTCTGCCATTACCCACTTAAATTGTTCAAACCCTTTTTGTATACTTCCATAAAACACCCATGGTGCCTTATGGCATCCTGACATTTTTGGTGGCTGGCTTCCTTAACTAAGTGGCTTACCAATTAATAAGAAACATATAAAAAGGGAAAGGTGCATGTAAAATGACACAGATTGTTAACTTAGGATGCCCTGCACTGTAGTGATTAATCACTATTGGTCATTTATGATACTTGCATTCATATTTCCATAAGAGATAATTACATTTACTGAGGACCATGGTGGGAAACAAAAGTACAGTTTTGTACCTACCATAAATGTAGATGTTCGAAGATCCACATTGCTGCAGTCCTAACACTTGGGTAGTCCGCTGTCCTCGGTCGGCCCGAATATCAAAGTATAAGGCTGACGTCGGTCAGGGCGCATTTGACTGACGTCAGGACGTCAGGGTACAAATGCGCATGACCGACGTCATATCCTCAGTCTTTTCTTGCCCCAGATGTCAGGAGACCCTAAAAATAAAGGTCAAAACCAAAAGACAGCAAACAACCAACCAACCACCCTTGCACTAACTATATGTACAATATATACAATATACACAAAATGTACAACCCAACCCACACAACCACCTCTAACTACAGAGGGAAGGAGGGAGGTAATTGACTGCAGCAATGTGGATCTTCGAACATCTACATTTATGGTAGGTACAAAACTGTACTATGTTCTTCATCTCACATTGCTGCAGTCCTAACACTTGGGTAGAATCCCAAAGCAGAGGTAAGGGAGGATGGCTAATTACAAGGAAGCAGGAGCTGCCAAAATGCCCTGCAAAACAGCAGTGGCAAAACCAGCCCTGGACTTAGAGTAAAGTGGCAGGTGATAATGCTTAGAGAAAGTATGCACAGAACTCCAAGTAGCTGCCTCCAAAATATCCTTGGTTGCCACTCCCTCAAAAGCTGTTGAAGTGGCAGTAGCCCTAGTGGAATGAGGCCTAATCCCAGCTGGAATCTCCTTGCCATGATGGGAATAACAGAAAGCAATGCAAAACCCAATCCACTTAGAAATAGTTTGTTTTGATACAGGCTTGCCCTGAGAACTCAAAGCAAAAGAAACAAACAACTGCTGAGACTGCCTGAAACCTTTAGTTCTGTCCAAATAATAACGCAACTGCCTGTGGACATCTAAAGTGTGCAAAATCTTTTCCCTTTATTTTGGGGATTTGCATAAAAAGTAGGCAAATGAATAGTTTGGTTTAAAGCCACACTAGAAACCACCTTAGGCATAAAGGAAGGATTAGTACGTAATGATACCCTATCCTTATGGAAAATCAAGAAAGGCTCAACCGCCATAAGGGCCTGTAATTCAGAAACCCTTCTTGCAGAAGTAATGGCCAACAAAAAAGCAGTCTTCCAAGATAAATATTTCAACTCAGCAGTAGCTGCAGGCTCAAAAGGTTGTAGAGTGAGTTTCTCCAACACAAAATTGAGATCCCAAGCAGGAGTAGGAGCTCTTCGTGGGGGTCTTATATTCTTTGCCCCTCTAAGAAATTGCTTGAACAAAGGATGAGAAAACAATGGTGGGTTGCAATCATAGTGAGCTGAAATTGCTGCAGCATGAACTTTAATAGAAGAGAAAGACAAACCTTTGTCTAGCAACTCAGTAAGATATTGAAGAGCCACACACAAATTAGGCTCAGAAACATCAAAATCTTTTGCTGCACTCCAAAACAAAAATCTCTTCCATTTGCCTGCATACACTTTCCTTGTACTAGGCCTCCTAGCTTCCAAAATAACATTTAAAACTTGCTGAGGAAGTGGAGGCCCACTATGGTTCAAAACAGAATATGCCAGGCTGTTAGGTGCAGAGAGTGAAGCTTGACATTTAGCAAATGGCTGTCCTCCTGCGACAACAGGTGTGGAATCGAAGGCAAAGGCCATGGAGGCTTCCGTACCAGACTTCTCAGTAATGGGTACCAGTGTTGTCGAGGCCAATTCGGAGCTATTAAAATCATCCTTGGCTTGTCCTGTCTGACCTTCAGAAGTACCTTTAGGAGGAGAGGCAGAGGCGGAAAGGCATACACATGAAGATTGCTCCAATTGAAAGAAAGAGCATCCACTCTCCAAGCTGTGGGATGAAACCTTTTTGTGCAAAACCTTGGCAGCTGATGGTTTAGTGGAGAAGCGAACAGATCTATGTCTTGAGTTCCCCATGACACTGTCAATTTCTGAAATACATGAGGATCCAATTTCCACTCGTGGGGATCCATAATTCGTCTGCTCAACACATCTGCTAAGGAGTTCTGTGCTCCTGGCAGAAACCTTGCCTGAAGATTGAGCTGTAAACTGAGAGCAGTCTCCCACAAAAGCATTGCTTGCCTGCATAGAGGATAAGAATGTGTTCCGCCTTGCTTGTTGATGTACCACATGACAGTTGTGTTGTCTGTTAGAATCAACACCTGCCCTGGAAGAAGTAATTCCTTGAAAGCAATTAATGCAAACTGGACTGCTAACATCTCCTTCAAGTTGATATGTAGATGTTGTAGTCTGACAGGCCACTTGTTTTGTATCCACTTTCCATTTAGATGAGCTCCCCAAGCTTTGTCTGAGGCATCTGTCGTTAAAATTTGACTCGCCTCTGGCCGGGTCACAGAGAGTCCCTCGTTTAGGTGACATTCCTGAGCCCACCACAAAAATTCCTTTTGAATGCAAGGTATTATTTGAATGACAGTGTCCAGATCCTGGCAGTGCTGTGTCCATACATTTTTGAGATACCATTGTAGCTTCCTCATATGCAGTTTGGCATTGGGAAGCACCAGAATACAAGATGCCATGAACCCTAAGGCTTGAAGGACTGTCCTTGCAGTCAGCCCGGACTGATGAGATAGTTGATGGAAGTAAAGGGATAGACTCTTTCCGGGGTCAAAAAGGCCATCTGGGATGCTGTATTCAGTCACACACCCAGAAAGCACATGTCTTGAGAGGGTACTAGACTGGACTTTATTTCGTTCACAGAATACCCTAGGCATCTTAGCACTGCTATCACATATTCCAAATGATGAAGAAGCTCTTCTCTTCCTTGAGCCAGAATTAGGCAGTCGTCCAAATAAGGATAGATCTGTATTCCTTTTAGTCTGAAGAAAGCTATCACTGGAGCCAGAACTTTCGTGAACACTCTGGGCGCAGTAGATAAGCCAAAGGGCAATGCAGAGAACTGATAGTGAGAAGTCCCAGCTCGAAAACGCAGATACTTTCTGCAACTTAGTCTGATAGGAACATGAAGGTAAGCCTCCTTGAGATCCACAGTTACCATCCAATGATCTTTGCCCAGCAGAGGTAAAAGCTGCTGCAACGTCAACATTTTGAACTTGGGAATGTCCAGATAAGTGTTGAGGATAGATAAATCCAAAATTGGTCTCCACGTGTTCCCCTTCTTTGGTACTAGGAACAGGCGAGAATAAAATCCTAGGCCCACTTCTGGCAGAGGGACCGGCTGTATGGCCCCTAGTCGGAGCAACAGAGAAACCTGTTTGTGAGCCTCTATTCTTTGTTGAGGAGGAACGTCTGGCATGCCTTTGAAAGGAGGCAAGGTATGGAAATAAAACCTGTAGCCGTGGTGTATGACATCCAATACCCATCTGTCCTGGGTAATTAAACTCCAATTTTCTTTGAAAAGTGCCAACCTTCCTCCCAAAGGTGCTGCCAGACGAGCAGGCTCTGGCAGCTGAAAAGGTAGGTCATTGGGTCTGCCTACGAAAGGACTGACCCCTGCCCTCACCCGAAGCCTGTGTAGGAAAACTCCCTGTTCTAGGCCTGAAAGAGCCCTGAGCTCTGCCCTTACCACGTCTAGATCTACCCCTAGACTGTGAATCATAAGAAGGATACGTCCACCCTTTAGTAGGCCAATTTCTACTAAACTTTGGAGGCTGGACCTGCAAAAAATCCTTAACAGTCTGCATAGACTTAGCCTTGTCTTCCATTTTCTTTAAAACTGTCTCAACAGGAGGACCAAACAACACGTCAGATTGTAAAGGAGCATCTAAAATCCTTGTTTTAACATGTTCAGACAAATTCTGATCCCTCAGCCAGGCGTGCCTGCGAAGAACTGACCCAGTGGCAGCCACCCTAGACGAGGCCTGTACAGCATCAAAACCACATTGCAAAGAATGCTTACCCACCTGTTCAGAAACATGCACTAAATCTTGCAACTCCTTACAATCAATACCTACTGCCAGAGCATCAACCTTAGACTTCAATTGTGAAAGGAGATAATTTTGGTATTTCAACATGTGAAACTGGCAATTCAGAGCCCTCATAGCAAGAGTGGAAGAAGTATAGACTTTCTTACCCCATCTATCCAAGGCCCTAGCCTCCTTGTCTGCAGGAACCGGATTCTTAACAACAGAAGCCTTAACACCTTTAGGCCCCTGGCTAACAGTTTCTGGGTCTGCCCTAGGACTCTTAGATACTTATGAGCTTCAGGCACCCTGTAATACCTATCCGGCTTAACAGGAGCAGGAGGCAAAGAATCAGGATTAAGAGAAGCTTCTGTAAAAACATCTTCCACTACATCCAAAACAGGAGGTATAGCCAAAGGCCTATGCTGGGGTAACAACACAAATTCCCTAAGCCTTTTCCTGGAATCAGAGAAGTCCTGACCTTCCCACTTAAAATGCTCCCTCATGGAATGAAGAGTTTCTGAAAAAGAAAAATCCTCAGGAGGAGTAGCAGAAGGAGTAGAATCATCCACATCAGAATCAGAATAAGGAGAGTACTCCTGCAAGTCTTCAGCCGAAGACTCTGAAACATCTGAAGCCTGCTCAAAACCCCCCAGCTCAGGCTCCACCCTAGGCCTCTTATCAGGAGGGGGCATAGAACCCCTAATCAAAGTAATCAAATCTTCTGCCATTTTAAGCATATGCTTCTTGGGCACAGTACCTGAAGAGCTAGGGTAACACCAACTGAAGCTAAACCTGGCCTGCCCCTGGGGGAAGCCTTTGAAACAGAAGGAGAGGGCCTAGCCACCTTAGGAAGGGAGGGGAGTATAGTAACATGAGAAGCCCCCTCAGCCTGACTAGTCTCCTGAGAAGCCACATCTTGTAATAATAAGGTCTCACCCTGGGAACACAAAGAAACCTCCGGTGGAGCCACCGGCTCCACCGACACCTCTAAAGAACCGGTGTCAGGCACAGACGGTTCTTCTAGCCTAGGCTTAACTGCCTTGTCCTTGCGCTTCTTTGAAGAAGCGGGCGTCGGAGCATCCGACGGCATTTTATAGTTGCACCGCTTCCCAAAGACTAACCTCGCACAATCCAACCTTCTCTTTATAGTGCGTTTATTAAATCTAGCACAAGAGCAACAGCCAACAACGTCGTGCTCAGGCCCTAAGCAAGGAATACACAAAGTATGATAATCTTTATGCGGTATCTGTTTCCCACAAGAAATGCAATTATTAACTTTTTCTGACATCCGGTAAATGACTGAGGCAAGAAAAAACTAAAATATTCCCCAACGGGGTACTTAGCCAACTTTGAACTCGGTCTGAAACTTCTAAATCGAAAAATCTCAGAACGCCAACCGGCACTTGCAACACTGCTTCTGCATCGGACCATGCGGCAAAAAAGACTGAGGATATGACGTCGGTCATGTGCATTTGTACCCTGACGTCCTGACGTCAGTCAAATGCGCCCTGACCGACGTCAGCCTTATACTTTGATATTCGGGCCGACCGAGGACAGCGGACTACCCAAGTGTTAGGACTGCAGCAATGTGAGATGAAGAACATCCTACAGTTACTGTCTTTGCATAGTAACTGGCAGTATCTCCAGTGTACATTTGCCAGTAATCATGAAGATATGCAATACTTCCATATGTACATCAATATTTCCCAAACCAACTGGCTGACAGACTATTGCATAACATCAAATGAAACCTAGATGATGTTGAAGAAAAATGCCATTGATGTTTACACTGTAAGTTGTACATTTGGAGATACCCAATGTTATATACGGTTAATTATATAACAAAGCATAATTTTTCAAAGTTCTATAAATATTGCAATAAAGAAGCACCCAGAAAATATTTTTTTGATGTCATGTGAAAGGTCAAGTTTGGCTGAAAAAGTACTCTAACAGTACAAGTCCAAGATATCAAAAAAGTGGTTTGTGAAACTTTAGAGAAAATTATAATTCTGGGTTTGCTTGCACTACAATAGCTTACTGATGTGAAGACTGTAAATGCATAAATTATTATTACTATAAAGAAAAGTTTTTACTGATAACATCACTGCTTGTACATTCTTAATAACATTTACTGCTCACAAATTATTTAAATTTGTTTGGCTTGTGGTTCATAACTTAATTTTTCAGAAAATGCTCTGGAATTCAAGAATGTATGTAGGCTGCTACAGGTGTGATATTCCACATTAACGAGTTAATCAAATTCAGAGCGCCAGCAACCATACCTCAACCTGGCACTCACTCTGTACAAAGCTGAGGAACTAACAGTAAACTGGATATCAACACGCACTTCAGAATAATTGCACACATACATACATACACACAATTTTCAGAAATGTCATCTCTCTCACTTTACAACTTTCTGTAGGAACAAGACATCGGAATGCCAAGAGAAAACCCAAAAGTAGACATAGGAAGGACACTCAGAATCTGCACAAAGAACAATGTTGTTATTTATAGAAATTAGGTATGCTAGCACAGGATACATTATTTCTGGTAATAAAACAATTTGATCATATCTGATCTTTGATCCATTAACTATAAACACATTTGCATCATTAAATATCTGTTCATATTATAATTTGGATTTTCATTTAAAAATCAATTTCTACCTATCCTAGGCATTATTAAAACAGTTCTTTTATTTCTCCTTTCCTCAATCTAAATTAATTCATGTTTAGATTATAAATAAACTTTTTCCTCAATACATATTGTATAACAAAATAGCATTCCAATTTTATACATAATTATGGTATGGGACATTTAACACATCACTCACATATAAATTAACACTCCCTAAAGCTTTATGCCTTTATTCTTTTGTTCCCAAAATATACTTAAAATGTTGCCAAACAATGACCTGCTGATGTCAGTAAAATTGTAGATAAAGTAAAATTAAAAGTTATGAACATACAATAACAGGCCATTTATGTTGTCCATTTTCATTCTTGCTCAACATATGGGTTCAGATCCAATCCTCAAATCCAACTCGGCCACATAAACCAGACTTCAGATCCAGCTCGCAATCTCCTCCCTTTACCCATAATGCCCTACTCCATCCCCACTGTCTCAGATCGAGTTTGCTGCCCTACTTCACAATAGTTATTGAGAAAAAGGTACAGACAGGCAGAAAATATAGAGCTCAAACCTGGAATCGTAGGTTTCAAATACAGTCCAACAGGTCCTTCCAGAAGAAAAAGGATGGGGGACGGATGGCAGGGAAGTTAAGAAAGAATAAATATGGACAACACAGATGCCTAGTTATGGTGAGTGCATAATTTCTAAATCTGATGTAGTCCTTTTCATACATCCTCAACGTATGGGAAAGAGTCCCCTGCTATGTTAATCTCGGGTGGCCCTCATGGAAGAATATTCCAGAGTACTGCTGAACCAAAGGCAGCTCTGTCTCTGGACATGATATCCAATTTATAATGTGGGACAAAGGTATGAGTTTTGGACCATGCAGCAGCACAAATAACAATTGAAGCTTTTGACCAGAAAGCAGATGAAGTAGCCATGGATCTGGCTGAATGAACTCAGGGAGGTTTAGGTAGTGTCATACCTTTCTGAGCGTAAATCAATGAAATATAGTCTGTAATCCATTTAGCTACAGTAACCTTATAAATTAGATGACCTAGGTGATTTGGAAAGAAAGACACAAAGTTGGTCTAATCTTCTAAACTGTTTTGTTCTAGGAAGGTAAAAATGTAGTTGTTTGTGCACATCGAGGAGGTATAGCATGTAGCCCCTTTACAGGAAAAGTTTGGGAAGAAAACTAGTAAGTGACTGGACTGGTATATGTTACTTTTAGAAGCCACTTTAGGTAAAAAAGAAAGATTAGTCTCTAAGGAAAACATGTCTTTATTAAAAATAATGTAAGGAGTTTTAGACATGGTGATGGAATGAGGAAGTACAGGAGAGTATACAGAGAAAGAGGTTGGCAAAGAAGAAGTGTGATTGTCAGAGAGATGAAGCAAGTAGACAAGAGTATTAGGAGATGAGGTGCATAGCAAAGAGAAAGGTGGCGAAGGCTAAGGATAAGGCATATGAAGAGATGTATGAAAGGTTGGACACTAAGGAGGGAGAAAAGGACCTGTACCGATTGGCTAGACAGAGGGACCGAGCTAGGAAAGATGTGCAGCAGATAAAGGTGATAAAGGATAATGAGGGAAACATACTCACAAGCGAGGAAAGTGTGTCGAGCAGATGGAGAGAGTATTTTGAGAGGTTGATGAATGAAGAGAATGAGAGGAAGAGAATGTTGGATGATGTGGGGATAGTGAATCATGAAGTACAATGGATTAGCAAGGAGGAAGTAAGGATAGCTATGAAGAGGATGAAGAATGGAAAGGCTGTTGGTCCAGATGATATACCTGTGGAAGCATGGAGGTGTTTGGGTGAAATGGCAGTGAAGTTTCTAACCAGATTGTTTAATGTAATCTTGGAAAGTGAGAGGATGCCTGAGGAATGGAGAAAAAGTATTTTGGTAAAGATTTTTAAGAATAAGGGTGATGTGCAGAGCTGTAGTAACTACAGAGGGATTAAACTGATCAGTCACAGCATGAAGTTATGGGAAAGATTAGTGGAAGCTAGGTTAAGAAGGGACGTGATGATTAGTGATCAGAAGTATGGTTTCATGCTGGGAAAAAGCACTACAGATGTGATGTTTGCTCTGAGAGTGTTGATGGAGAAGTACAGAGAAGGTCAGAAGGAGTTGCATTGTGTTTTTATAGACTTAGAGAAAGCATATGACAGGGTGCCTAGAGAGGAGTTGTGGTATTGTATGAGGAAGTCGGTAGTGTCAGAAGTATGTAAGAATGGTACAGGATATGTATGAGGGTAGTATGACAGCAGTGAGATCTGCAGTGGGAGTGACGGATGCATTTAAGGTGGAGGTGGGATTACATCAAGGATCAGCTCTGAGCCCTTTCTTATTTGCAGTGGTGATGGACAGGCTAACAGACGAGATCAGACAGGAGTCCCCGTGGACTATGAAGTTTGCAGATGACATTGTGATCTGTAGTGAGAGTAAGGAACAGGTGGAGGAGACCCTAGAGAGATGGAGATGATATGCTTTAGAGAGAAGAGGAATGAAGGTCAGCAGGACTAAGACAGAATATATGTGTGTGAATGACACGGGGGATAGAGGAATGGTGAGGATGGAAGGAGTAAAGGTGTTGAAGGTGGATGAGTTTAAACACTTGTGATCAATAGTTCAGGGTAATGGTGAGTGTGGAAGAGAGGTGAAGAAGAGAGTGCAGGCAGGATGGATTGGGTGGAGAAGAGTGTCAGGAGTGATATGTGACAGACGAGTACCAGTAAGAGTGAAAGAGAAGGTCTAGAAGAGGGTAGTGAGACCAGCTATGTTATATGTGCTGGAGACAGTGGCATTGACAAAAAGGCAGGAGTTAGAGCTAGATGTGGCAGAATTAAAGATGTTAAGATTTGCACTGGGTGTGATGAGGGTGGACAGGATTAGGAATAAATATATTAGAGGGTCAGCCCAGGTTGGAAGGTTTGGAGACAAAGCCAGAGAGGCAAGATTACATTGGTTAGGACATGTGCTAAAGAGGGATGCTGAATATATTGGGAAAAAGATGCCAAGGATGAAGCTACCAGGTAACAGGAAAAGAGGAAGGCCTAAGATAAGGTTTATGGATGTGGTGAGAGAGGACATGTAGGTGTGGTTGGTGTGACAGAGCAAGAAGCACAGGAAGAAATGGAAACAGATGATCTGCTGTGGCGACCACTAACAGCCAAAAGAAGATGATGATGAATGTAAGGAGTTTTAGACAAAAGAGCCTGGAGTTCAGATACTCTTTTTGCCAAAGTCATGGCTACCAAGAAAACAGTTTTCCACGACAGAAATTTTAGATCAGATTTATCTGAAGGTTCAAAAGGTTTTTGTATTAAACCCTCAAGTGTAGCTGTTAATTCCCAAGGTGGTGAGGGATCCTAAAAAGAAAAATGCTTTTCATAAAAGATTTACATAATCTAGAGGAACGCACCTCTGACTAAGAACCAAAACACAAAACTTTGAAAACAGGTTGCAAACTAAGGAAATGGATTCTGCCGCAAGTTTAAGGACAATTAACAATTTATTTAATAAACAAAAATAAGTTTTAGCACTTTAGTTAAAACTGTACCATAGACTTCTTCTGAAACGAACACTACAATAGTCAATTAATTTTAAATACCCTCCAAAAAGTCACATGGTATACAAATATCCAATCAAAAAACATTCTACCCAAAACATTCTCATTTATAAAAAATATATGTGTACAGAGGACGTACCTAAAACTGTTTAGAAGTAAACTCATAAAAAGATGTATATAAAGAAAAATTAAAAACATGGAATAATAAGAAAAATCATTTTATCACACTTCATAGGACCAGAGTTTTAAAACACTTCAGATCAAAACACTCTCATTCAAACCTAGGGGATTGTATGCATTCAATCTCATTTGCCATCTCGGTTATTTACTTTCCAGTAAAACCTTCCATGGCCCCTCTTTAGGATTTTTCCCTAACAATGTCAATACCCGTTGTGACGACCGTGCCCTGCCCCAGCAATCAAGGAGCCTCAATTCTCACCAGTAACACCAGGGAGGTCGTCTCCTAGATGAAAAGAGGATAACTAATACACACAGTAAAGTACAATTTCCCTTAAGTGCACACAGAGATCACAGTCAGTCTGGAGCTGGTTGCTCCTTTGCTCACCAGGTCCCCAATAAGACTCCCCACTGGCACAGCTATAGGGTCCAGGTCTCAGCCTAGCTGGGCAAGCTAAAACCTCCAGCACCCTCTCTGTCCAACTAGTGCTTCATGTCCCTGCCCAAGTAGCTGACACAACACACACACACACCTTGAGATAAGTATTTATACAACTTCACAGACACTCCTGGAAAATGCTGACACAGATTCTCCAGCTGTGCCCAGTTACCCACACCATATGGTAGTAATCCCTGCCACCACTCAGCTAATAATATCAGCTGCTAAAAGGTCCTTAAAAGGGTGTCAAATTATTACTGTGCAATCTTTCTATCCAATGGTAATGTGACTATTCGGTCTAGGCTTATTGGAAGAGCTTAGACAGTAAACTCTACAAATATACAATGTACTCTAAAGCATAATCTATCTCTACAAAAACCAGCCACAGGTAGAAGGTTTTAAAAATATTTAATAATAAATAATTAAAACACAAGACAAAACTACTATACCACAGAGATATCTAAGAGTTCAGAGATCACACAGAAACGTAAAATTATACAGTAGGACAGGTCTGATTTCAAAGAAAAATACCCAATTAATCTTTACTAGCTTTAACTATTCCTGCAAGAAATCACAGTGCTAAAACTTACATGTGAGCATAAGGCAGAGTGCTGAGTTAGATATCCAAGATCAAAATGCTCCTAGTCTCTTGTGAGAAATAGTATTTAAACATTACTAACAAACATGTCTCTAAGGCCCTCCCAAACTACATAATGTTGACACTTAGTCTGGAGTTTTCAGGCCACAAACTGCATCATTTAGCAATCTAACACCTGCTCAGAAACTTACAACAATAAAAGGTATTTCACATATATATACTCTAACAGAAACTGGAGCAATAAAGCACATTCCACATCTAAATTCTGGTCATAAACTTTAACCTTAAAACAATGGGCATGAAACCTTCATCCAGACGCACTGGAGCCGAATTCTAACATGAAAGGGTCACAACATGCTTCACTGGGCAAGTAGAGTGCAATGTTGTCGCATATTTTGCAGTTCCACATTTCACAATATTATTTTACACTTAAGAAAACATGCCTGTATTTTACATTTATTTACAAATGCCAGAATTATATATCAAAATTCTATTTGACTAGGCTGGCAGCCTTCGCCCATCTCTCCCCAATAGTCACATCTCTTCCCCCCCCGGGGAACTCTAGCAAGGTTTTCAAGTGCCCCTTGAGAAACATCCCTTGAGAGTGTCAGGACTATCTGGGTGTACCTCACCCCATTCCCTTTCTTGAGACCCCATCTGCATTGGCATTGCTACTCCCACTGCGGTGTTGCACTGACATATATGCTTGCAACCCCAGGTTCCATCTTAGCAACTTGGCATTTTCCTGACTGGCTCTGTTTAACCATGTTAGAGGGTTGTGATCGGTCATCACAGTGAATTTTCTTCCACACAGATAAGGCTGAAGATTTTGTAGTGCCCACACTATGGTTGGAGCCTATGACTGAGATAAACCACTGGGTGCTCTTCTCCCGATGAAGAAATCTGGCTAAGTACAGCCCCCACCCCACAGTTTGAAACATCCACCTGCACAACAAAGTCTTTGCTGTAGTCAAGACTGGCTAACACAGGGGGTCCTCCTAAAGCTTCCTTAAGCTTCTGAAATGCCTGCTCACATGCAGGGACCACACTACCTTATCTGGCCTGTTCTTCCTTGTCAGGTCTGTGAGGGGAGCAGCTATGGTACTATAATTGGGAACAAACTTTCTGTAGGACCCTGCTGTCCCCAAGAATGCCCTCACCTGCTTTTTGGTAACAGGTGCAGACCATGCCTGAATAGCTTCCATTCTGGCAGGTTCTGGCCTTATCTTACCACTCCCCACTCTATGTCCTAGGTAGGAGACCTCTGCCATACCCACCTGACATTTGCTCGGCTTAATGATCAACTCTGCCCTCTGTAGTCTGCCCAGCACCTCCCTAGTCTGCCCAGCACCTCCCTAACATGCTGAAAGTGCTCCTGCCAGAAATGGCTGTAGATAGCAATATCATCCATTTAAGCAAGGGCAAAACCTCCTGCTAAGATATGATCTCCCAGCCTCTGGAAAGTTGCCAGGGCATTCTTCATCCCAAAGGGCATCTTTTTGAACTCATACAAGCCAAAAGGAGTCACAAAGGCTGACTTCTCTCTAGCACTGGGAGTCAAAGGCACCTGCCAGTAACCCTTGGTAAGATCAATGGTTGTAAGATACTTGGCCCCACCCAGCTGCTCTAGGGCCTCATCTGCCCTAGGCATGGGGTAAGCATCTGCCTCTGTGTGACTATTTAATTTCCTGTAATCCACACAGAACCTGGTGCTGCCATCCTTCTTTGGCACCAGTACCACTGGGGAGGCCCAGGGACTGCTGAACTCCTGAATCACCCCTAGTTTCAACATCTCCTTTACCTTTCCCTCAGAGTCTGTTTGGCTCTGTCAGGCACCCTATAAGGGGGCTGCCTGATAGGCCTTTGGGGTTCTGTATCCACCTGGTGCTGCACCAGGTGGGTGCACACTGGTTTCCCGGTGAACATACCCCCAAAATCCTGCAACACTGCTCATTTTTCTCGAACCTGGGTAAAAGATAGCTGCTGGGACATTGCTACCCCTTCCAGCAAGGTGTCAGCCCGAGCCTCACTTGAGGAGATCAGTCACAAAATCTCTCTCAGACTCCTTCTGCAATCCACTGCAAAGGCTCAGCACAAGGGCCTCCCTATCATGGTAAGGTTTCATCATGTTAACATGGTACAATCTGTGCCCATGCCGTCTGCCTAGCAGTTCTACCATGTAGTTAACATCACTTACCTTTCTTACCACCTTGTAGGGTCCCTCCCAAGCTGCCTGCAACTTGTTGTGTCTGACAGGAATGAGAACCATCACCTGCTGCCCTACAACATACTCTTTAGCTCGAGCATTAATGTCATACCACACCTTTTTCTGTTGTTGAGCTTCTGCCATGAGTTCCCTGAGCCTTGTCCTGAGGTTCAGGACATATGCCACAACGGACTTCTTGTGGGACTCACACTCACCTTCCCACTCATCTCGAATTAAATCTGGAGGTCCCCTCACCCTATGCCCATACAGCAACTCAAAGGGTGAAAAACCTGTGGATTCCTGGGGAACTTCTCTGTAAGCAAACAACAGATGGGGCAAATATTTGTCCCACTCCCTCTTAAAATGATCTGGAAATGCCCGTAGCATGGACTTGATTGTAGACTTTAACCTCTCAACAAGACCATTAGTCTGGGGATGGCAGGGGGTGGTCTTCAAGTGCTTCACCCGACAGAACTTCCACAGACAAGCCAGACGTTCTGACATAAAATTGGCACCTCTGCCGGACAGTATTTTCTTTGGGAAACCTACCCTGCTGAAAATCTCTAGCAAAGCATTTGCCACCTTCTCTGCCTCAATGGAGGACAACGCCACTGCCTCAGGGTATCGTGTAGCATAATCTACAATCACTAGGATATACTTTTTCCCTGTGGAACTTGGGGTACTCAAAGGACCCACAATATCCATAGCTACCCCCTGAAATGGCTCCTCAATCACAGGCAAAGGCATCAAAGGAGCTCTCATGTTGAATCCTGCCTTGCCTAACTTTTGGCACTGCTCACAGGTCCTGCAGTACCCTGTTACATCTCTGGAAATTCCAGGCCAATAGAAGTTTTGCATAATACGCCTCATTGTACATTTTATGCCCATATGAACTGCAAAGGGAATATCATGGGCTATGGCTAGAAGCGCCAGACCGTAAGCTCTAGGCACTGCCAACTGCTGTACTCTCTCACCTTCTAGCCTTCCCTCAGGGGTCCACTCTCTGTACAGTAACCGTTTGTTCCAGTATACAGATTCCCCCTTCCCTTGAGAATCAGGTGCCTCCCTAGCTACCTGCCTCAGGCCTTGCAATGTAGGGTCTCTGAGAGCTGAGCCTGTCTCAATTCTCTCCTTGTAATCCTTCCCAGCTTCCCTTCCACAGGAAGTCTGGCATCCTCTGACAGCAGTGCCTGTCAGCCTGGGTACTACTACTCACCTCTACCTTTGCAGTTACCCTGTCCAAGGCAACATCAATACCCACAAGCAGCTGTGGCTCACATTCAGTCTCACTGCTACAGCACAGCTCACTCCCTGAAGTGAGCACCTCAGCAGTCCTGGCTGCAAGTATGCAGTCTGTCTGGGTCTCTCCCAGGATACCAGACCCACATGCTTGTCTCCTAGCCTTACTGCATGTAACTGCTTAAGTACATAGTACTGCCTCATCCACATTCTTCCCTCTCAAGACATCTGCAGGATGGCAGTTTCATACCCCCTGTTGTCTCAAGACAACCTACTGTTGGCATTTTGTCTTTCCCATTTACTGGCTCCCTCACCTTGCCTCCGTGGACACCTGCATGCCACATGGCCCCACTGGTTGCATTCAAAACATTTAACCCTAGCTCCTGGACATATACCTGGACTAGTGGCTTCCCCTGTGACTGGCAGATTATGTTGGGGCAGTCTGTGCTGCCCACCATGGGTTCCTTTAGTCCCATGAGCAGTACTGGGGATCCCTTTCCTTTGCAGGGCCACCCTGCTTGCTAGGTAGAGGTCTCCCTTCTTCCCCAACTCCTCTGAAGTAGCACACTGTCTATCAGCTAACCAGATCCTCATGTCCTCAGGCAAAATGCTAAGGGCTTGTTCCCTTACCAAAAGGTCTGCCAGCCCTTCAAAAGTGGTGACTTGACATCCACTCACCCAGCTATAAAAATAAGTGCTCAGTTCAACAACATATTCACATACATTTTCATCTGCCTTGTGTCTATGCTCACAAAACGTTTTCCTATACATTTCAGTTGTTAGCTTAAAACATTCCAACAAGTGTCTTTTTACAACAGTATAATCAAAACAGTCAGTGTCGTGCATTTTCCCTAAAGAAGTTACAGCTTTACCATGGAGTAAGGGGGTCAGGAACCGTACCCAGAGCCCTTGGTCAGCTTCATACTGTTTACATACCCACTCAAACATATGAATGAAGCTATCAAAATTATCCCCATCTTAAACTGTGGAAGAAATTTACTGACATTTTGTGCTTCTGGGGTCCGGTTACTCCCTTCCCCATTACCTCCATGACTCTGGCGAAGAGTCAGCATTTCCCTGATATGCCTCCTCTGCCGTTCATTTTCCTCAGCTTGTATACTCATTTTCTCGGATGCTTCTAGTTCCATATGCCTGGCCTCCAACTCAAGTCTCTTTAGCTCCAGCTGGATTTTTAAGTCCACTGCAAAAAGGCTGAGCTGTCCATTCTCCGAGGACATTGTATATCCACTGTCAGTCTGACTGTCCTCCTGGCTGTTGTTTTCTGATGCAGCTGTAACCAAGGCTGCAATCAGGTCTGCATTAGTCAGGTTTCCATGCACCAGTCCCCTAGCCTGGCACATCTCCGCCAGCTGGCTCCTTGTCAGCTTTCCATACTCTCTTGCTGACATGCTGCCTGCTCACCCTAACACTAATCTAACAAAAGAAATAAAACAAATGTAATATGACCTCTGAGTGTCCACTGTGTGGCTGTTTTAGAGCACAAAACACTTTTAGAGATCACTGTACTTAAGCTATAGGAATTCACTCTACTCACACCACTACAAGCCAATTAGTATGTGAAGTACATCCCACCACTGCCACCACTTGTGACGAAAGTGCCCTGGCCCAGCAATCAAGGAGCCTCAATCCACACCACTAACACCAGGGAGGTCATCTCCTAGAAGAGAGGTTTTGACACTTAGTCTGGAGCTCTCAGGCCATAAACTGCATTATTTAGCAATCTAACACCTGCTCAGAAACTTACAACAATAAAAGGTATTTCACATATATACTCTAACACAAACTAGAGCAATAAAGCACATTCCACATCTAAATTCTGGTCATAAACTTTAGCCTTAAAACAATGGGCAAAAAACCTTCATCCCGACTCACTGGAGCCAAATTCTAACATGAAAGGGTCACAGCATGCTTCTCTGGGCCAGTAGAGTGCAATGTTGTCACATATTTTGCAGTTCCACATTTCACAGTATTCTTTTACACTCAAGAAAACATGCCTGTATTTTACATTTATTTACAAATGCCAGAATTATACATCAAATTCTATTTGACTAGGCTGGCAGCCTTCGCCCATCTCTCCCCAATTGTCACACCCGTAAAACAAAAGTGGTGCCCAGTATGTTTTAATATACGTTTAGCAAGGGAATTGTTTACATTTTGTTTCTTAATGTCCGATAGGTATTCATATATGCATTCTTGAAATCTTCTTTGAGTTTTGCCCACATAAAAACATAGGCATTGTTGTCATAAAGCCATGTAAACAATGTCAATGGAGTTACAATCGCAATGAAAAGTTTTTATCAACACTTTGTTGACAGTGATCTCCTGTCCCACCAGGATGTATTTATACTGTTTGCAAAACTCACATCTGTATTTCCCTACTTTTTTTATAGGTGAAAGACGGCATAATATGGCAGCCACTTTCAAGATATTGTTCAATGGTATATCCTTTTCAGTATACTACCTGTGGACCAGATCCCAAGGTTTCCTCATAACCTTCAAAACAAAAAAAGAGATTCCAGTTCTTTCTTAGAATCTCATTTATCTGGGCATGTTTAACACTGAAAGTGGTCACAAATGAATGCACAAAATCCCTTTCCCCTGATGGTTTAGTTTTAGTCAGGGCCACATCAACGTTTTCATCGATCCTAAGTAACGGTTTAAAGGAGCTTTCTCGTCTTTTTTTGTCAACCTCCTCCCTAATTTTCTGGATTAAAACACTGGGGTATCCATGGGACATAAATATATCAGCTAAAACTAAAGCTTCTACCTGATAAGTTTCATCTTCTGTTACCATCCTAGTAAATCGTATGTATTGCCCTTTAATGATGGCCTTTTTCTGGTGCTCCGGGTGGTTACTATCAAAATGAAGAATACTGTTGCAGTACGTTGGTTTCCTATAAATGTTACTTATCAGCCTACTATTAATAACATCTTTAGAAACATCTACATCAAGATAGTTAAGATTTACCTCTTCCTTTAAAATGTCAAAGATTAACAAAGATGTTGTGCTGTTCAGGTGTGCAATGAAAGAGTCAAAATCAACTTTTTTTCAAAATGATAAAAACGTCATTCAAAAAACATGCATACATTTCTCAAGGGATTAGACAAATTACCCCAAAAACAAACATTTTCTCCCATTGCACCATAATTATGTTGACAAAAATGGGGCACATGCTGCCCCATCGCCACACCTTTTTTCTCTAAAAAGTAATGGCCATTTAAAAACACATAATTGTTTTTCAAAACTAATTCCATTAAAGTGACCATACATTAAGCAGACTCTATTAAAAATCATGGAAAAATTGCAACCCCAGCTCATGAGGAATAAATTAACTGCATCCACTGTATACGCAACTTTCCTAAGTTTTAAAAGGAAGTCCCATGAATCCCTACAAATTTATTTGAAACCATACAAAGCATTTTTCAACTTGATGTCAATACATTTGGCTAAAGGATGGGTCTTTGATCTAGAAGCACTGACTATGGGCCTCATAGAAGGATTCTTAAGGTCTTTATGTATCTTCAGGAGGCCAAAAAATCAAGTGCACCATAGTTGTTTACAATGTAAAAACAATTCATCATAGCTAATTTGCTCCTGCTCCAACATATCTTGTAGCATCCAGTCAATCTTTGAATAAGAAACATATATAGAATTTAAAGAAGTCCCCTCATAAAAGCCATCATCAAAAACAAAATCATGCATTCTGTTCAAGTAATCTTCATAATTCTTAATAAATACCCCCCCCCCTTTATCGGGTTTTATAACCCTGATAGACCTATCACTACTAAGCTTTTTCAACAGCTCAAATTCTGTGGCTGTAAGATTACAGTCTGAATTCGCCATTTTGTTCTCCCATAAATATCGAAATTCAAATACTCAATGTTTCTCAAAAATGATTAAAAGTAATGCAAGGGGGGCTTTAAATATACTATTCTGCCTCAGTTCATTCAAACTATATTATATACCTTTGTTCTTAAACCAAATTCTCAAATTTGATTTCCTCAAAAACATTTTCAAATCTATAATCACTTGCTCAACAGAAGGTTTTACCACGGAACAAAATTCAAGCCTTTTTACATAAAAGATCAGCATATATTCAGATCCTAAAGAAACCATAGTATAATTGTAAATCTGAAAGTCACCTTTGCTTGATGGATGGATCTGCTTAGTTTGTCCGCAAGCACGCTGGTCTTCTCCAGAATGTACGTCACAATTAGAAAGCTGTCTGATGAGATTGTCCATTCCCAAACCCTCATGGCCTCCCTGCAAAGGGGATAAGATAGAGTTCTTCCTTGTTTTTTGAGGTACCAGACTACAGACATATTGTCGGTCTGAATTGCAATAGTCCCCAAGTGAAGAGTTCTTTGGAAACCCTGCAATGCTAATAGGACTGTTCTCATCTCTAGGACATTGACATGCAACTTGGTCTCTTGGGGGGACCACATACCTTGGACAGTTCTTCCCAGAAAATGCCCTCTAACCTGACTGAAAAGTGTCCATGGTCATCGTGGCTACTGGGTTCGGTAGAACAAAGAGTCTGCTGTGAAGAAGGCCGTCAGCTTGTATCCATCAACGAATGTGTTGTTTGCAAATCTGGGTGAGCTTTACTTGAAAGGACAGGGGTTGATACAGAATGGACCACTGTACAGCTAATGTCCACTGGATAACATGCCTAAAGAAGCATGCCAAAGGAAGCAGAACTACTGCTGCTGCCATTAACCCTAGTACTTGGAGTATCAACCCTGCCGATGGAGACAGGAGATGGATGGGCAAGGATAGTGTGAACCCAGTTTCTGATGGACATAACCCGGTGAAGAGGTAAAGATGCTACTTGAGTTGTTGTATCCAACTGAAGAAATACAGTGGTTTAACAATTGTTATATTTGGCAAAATCTTAATTATAAAATGGGATGGACAGAAATAATTTCATTAAGTCCTGGTTTGGAATTTGTTTTATGCCTCAAATCCCAAATTACCTCCTTACAATCTGAGTATCGAAATCACCACCCCTACCATTGTCTATTACCCTGTCCACCACAAAAAAAATTAATTTCTTAAAATTGGGGCAAACAGTACAGTGTACATAAAGTGCATTAGTAATTTTTTTATCCTTTATATCTTTTATATGGTCAGTGATGCAATGCAATGTCTTTCAGCTTTTCCCAGTTAGGGGTCACCACAGTGGATCATCTCTCCTCAGACTGATTGGCAGTGGGGTTTTTACCGTGTTTACTGATAGCGTATAAGAGAATTTAAGTACCTTTTATCTGCACTTTTTTCAAATAATACAGTAGTTAAATTGATTTAACTGTGTTGCATGAATATTAACTGAACTGGAAGTTTTGACTCTGTTCTTCAGTTAGTGCTTGCTTGAATTTTATTATCTGTTAGTAATTGCAGGTGTGGGGGTAGCCACATTCTTTGATTTCCTGTCATTGCCTATTTAAGTGGTACAGTTTGAAATATTTTCCGTTTAAAAACCTCAGCTTTGGCTGGCTAAGATCTAGCTGTATTCAACTGGACGTGTAACAGAATTTAAGTACCTTTATCTGCACTTTTTTATTTTTCAAATAATACAGTATTTAAATCCAGTATTTAAACTGATTTAACTGTGTTGCATGAATATTAACTGAACTGGAAGTTTTGACTCTGTTCTTCAGTTAGTGCTTGCTTAAATTTTATTATTTATTAGTAATTGCAGGTGTGGGGGTAGCCACATCCTTTGATTTCCTGTCCTTGCCTATTTAAGTGGTACAGTTTTATATATTTTCTGCTTAAAAACCTCAGCTTTGACCGGCTAAAATCTAGCTGTATTCAACTGGACATATAAGAGAATTTAAGTACCTCTATCTGCACTTTTTTCATATAATACAGTATTTAAATTGATTTAACTGTGTTGGATGATTATTAACTGAACTGGAAGTTTTGACTCTGTTCTTCAGTTAGTTTTCCCACCCACACTCCCTGTTTCTGTTTTGGTGTTAATCTTAGTGGCTTTGAAACTGCCCGCCCCTCTTGTAAATTTGTATTTGGATACTCTTTCTGGGCCCATCTCATTTGCTCACTCAACTGAGTGCAGTGAGATCATATTCTAATTTCAGGCACTCCTACTGTGTACAAAGAGAGCAACTGGGAAAGAGAACAAAAAGAAATTAAGCTCGTTTCCTGCCTTTCCTGTTAAGGTCTAGACTGCTTGCAGCCTTCTGAGCCCCCAAGATCTTCTGGGTTGGAGGGAAGCCTTCTAGCTTAGTTTTGTTTCTTATAACGAGCCAGTTTTCTAGTTTCAGCACTCAAATCCATTTCTTTGAACTCAGCACTTGTTCAGAACTCATTGTAAGCACTACATAAGCTGCAAATTACTACAGCACTCAACTTTCCTCACTTGTCTAGTGGAAAGCAGTTTTTAGTACTTAATAAATAGGCACTTATCCAGGCATGTCTAAGGGTCAGCTCCCCGTGATTTCTCCTGTCTACCTGATGAATCTGGGCATCTTGGGGAAATGCAGCAATTGCCTCATGTACACAGACAACCCTCTCCTCCTACCACCCAACACTACAACCTGTGAGAGATGCACTTATATAGCCAAACTGGAAGCAAAGCTCTTTTCACCCAAGACTGGACTATCACCCAAGACTGGACTAGACAGTCAAGAGGAGGAAGTAAACACTTGCACCACACCACGCTCATCACATAGTCCCGCAAAACCTACACCACTAAAACACACACATAGAAACGCAACACACACACCTACATTCGCAGAGGATCTCAAAAACCTGCCCAAGCATCAGGGACATCCAAAGCATAAATGCAAGCAAACTCCACTCCCCAATGCAACCCAAATGACACATAGCCCACAAACTCAGTATGCCACTCAACCACAGCCCATAAGGCATAACAACGTACCCAACACTCTAGTCATAGGTGACTCTATAGTCAGGCACACTGATGTTCCACTCACTAGACTAAACAAGGAGAAAGTTACTGTCAGCTGCCTGTTAGGTGCCAGGATCCACCACATAACGCATGCACTCAGGTCACTCCACAATATGTACAAATATGACACTGTCATTGTCCATGTTGGTGTGAATGACCTGAGACGTACCTCCCTGGACTACATGAAAAGAGACATGGAGGAGCTCTCTGATCTTGTATCCCAGGCACGTATGACCCTAACCCTGAGTAGCATCCTGCCATCACCCAGAATGATATCACAGTACAAGGACAAAATGATTGACTTCAACAATTGGCTAAGCTTCTGGTGTCATTCTAAGGGGATCCAGTATTTGTCTGCCTAGGACGACATGATCGACAGACCACGATGCTTTGCCAGAGATGGCCTGCACCTGTCGCCCTTAGGATTCCGGATACTGGCTAAGGCTCTTGCCACCCCTATAGTGCCTTTTTTAGGCAAGGTTCAAATGACAAATTCACCACCGTAACAGGTACAAATAAGCAAAATCTGAGGGTAATGCTACTCAGTGCTAGAAGTCTAAACCTCAAAATGCCCTCACTCGAGGCACTCCTTAAAATGGAGAACATTGACATCTGTGCAGTGACAGAGACCTGGTTCAAAGCTCCAGAGAACACCCCTGCATTACCAGGCTACAATTCATACCACACCTTTCGGCCACCTAACCCAGAATGAAGTACTAAAGGCGGAGGCGTGTCCATATTCATTAAGGTTATCCACACCTCCAGGCTAGTTGCACAGCATAATGCATCTGAGATTATCCAAGTGCAACTAACTCTGGGCAAGACCGCAATCCAAATTGTAGCTTGCTACAGACCCACCACCATGCCCCAGGATTCACACTCCTCATTTCTTGATACACTGGAAAGTATAAGGGTACAACCCAACACCCTAATAATGGGCGATTTCAACTACCCCACCATTAACTGGGAAAACTACTCATGTACCAACTCTTTTGCTCAACGTTTTCTAGAATTCATAAATTCCAACGCCTTGGATCAACTTATTCACACCCCCACCAGTGGCAGCAATATCCTAGACCTGGTCACTACCAACATGGGAAACCGGTGTTCCACACCAGAGGTCAATTCCTTGTTGTTCAGATCCGACCACAAGCTAATCAGCCTAGACATCCACATCCCACCCCCACCTCCAATTAGGGAAACCATTGTAAAAAACTTCTCCAAAGCCAACTTCACACTTCTTACGACAGAAGTGGCAAACTTCACGACACCCATGCAGACAGACAATAGAGGTATGACTGCAGAATCCTACACAAATGCACTTTATAAGCACTTACATGAGTGCATGGATCATGCTATCCCTAATAGAACCAAGATGTTATTCTCCAAAAAAAGGAAGCTAATCCCGTGGTCCTCTGCCATAAACAAACTCTACAACAGAAGAAAGAAACTGTTGCAAAAAAAAGAGTAAACTCCCATGACTGGAGGAACTCCCTGGTCAACCTCAGTAAGAAGCTGAGATCCCTCATAAAATCCTCCAAAGCCAGTTACGAAAACAAAATTGCCACTGACTCTAAAGACAACCACAAAGCATTCTATAGCTATGTCAAGAATGTAAATGTGAACACTCAGATCTGCTCGTAGTTACAGCACAATGGCACTAAATATACAGAACCAACTGATGTTGCCAACATCCTAGCAGATAGGTTCAGTGCTAACCTTACCCCCCCCCCTCACCCCCTAGAGGGCCCATCTCTATACCGGAAGAATGCAAAGTTTCTATAATCATGGTTGCACAGGTAAAAAAACACACTCTCCAAAACCAAGAACACAGCATCCATGGGACCTGACAATATCACAGGCTGCGTTCTACATGAACTACAGAATGAACTGGCACCCTACCCAAGTATCATGTTTAATCATAGCCTCACCTTAGGCTTTGTACCCACTGAATGGCGGATCGCGACAGTTATCCCACTCCACAAAGGGGGAGCCAGGACGAACCCCGGGAACTACCTCCCCATTAGCCTGACGAGCCTGGTCTGCAAGGCCATGGAACGTACCATCGTGGAACTCATAAACAAAGACATTGGTAATCTCCAAACTCCTACCCAGTTTGGATTTGTAAAAGGCAGATCATGTCTCCTAAACCTGATTGACTTCTTTGAAGCAGTCACCAAAGCCATAGATGAGGGTAAAATGATTCACACAGCTCATCTAGATCTCGCCAAGGCTTTCGACACCACCCCCCACTCTGGAATTATAGATAAGCTCACTAAACTAGGTATAAATTCCTATGTCACAAGATGGGTTGCCAACTGGCTCACGGACAGAACCCACACTGTGAAAGTAGCAGATTCCAAATCCGACATCAGACCAGTGACAAGTGGAGTACCACAGGGTTCAGTCCTGGGTCCTCTCCTGTTTGGTATCTACTTCTCTGAAGTGCAGGCCAACACAGAAGGTCTTTGGCTAACAAAGTTTGCAGATGACTGCAAACTAGGAGCCATAATCGAAACTCCTAACGACATGGACAAACTACAAAAGGGCCTCACTGAGACAGATACCTGGTGTCAAAGTCATGGCCTGAAGCTCAATGCCAAAAAGTGTATTGTCATCCTCTTTGGTAAAAACTCTGTACCCATGAACTACCACATAGCTGGTAGTCTACTTAATGCCGAAAATGTGATAAGAGACCTTGGGGCACAGGTGGACAGTAGTCTCTCCTTTGATAATCACATCGCCACAGTGGTCAGGAAATCCTTCTACGTGGCTCATCTCATCACAAAAAGATTCTCATCCAGAAAAAAAGAGGTCATTGTTCCCCTCTACTCATCACTCATTAGGCCCAATAAATTGTACAATGCCCCTTTTGGTATGTACCTCACAAGACATCTACAACAACTGGAAAGACCACAGAAATACCTCACAAAGAGGATTACTGGCCTCAAACAGATGCCCTATGCAGACAGTCTCAAAAAACTACAGCTTTACTCCATCGCATATCGCCTACTCAGGGGTGATCTCTGCCTAACATACAAAGCTATGTCAAACCTAGAGCTGTTGGACATGCTCCACTTAAAGAAATCCCAATCCCTCCGAGCTACACGCTCTAGGGACCTAAACCTTGTCACCACAATAAACAGAACATGCTGGAGGGATAGATTCCTGTCCCAGAGACTTCCCATACTCTGGAACAGACTACCTATCTATGTCAAACAGAGCTCCTCATTAGCACTCTTCAAGAAAAATCTTGATTGGATGGGAAATGGGAAATTCACCCCAGGGATCACTTCTGTGGCTCTGCTTGACAGGGGCACAGGAAAATAATTTTCTTGGGTGGCGAAAGCCAGGGTACATTTTTTGGCTAGGCTTGTATGGGCCCTAGGGCCGCTAGCCTAGTACCTACCTATGAACCTATGAACGTTCCTTTAAATGTCTGATCATTTTCCCTACATAAAATGACATGACATGCATGTAGCTAAGCATACCACTTGCTTGGTGTTGCAGTCTGTCCTGCCAGGCAAGAAATCACCCCATTGTAGTGTTAGATTGTGATGCACGGACCATCATTGATAAATTTACAAAATCTGCAAGGTCCACATTTGTCCATCTGGGATTTGAAAGTACCTATCATATTTTGTATTGTGGATTCAAACAATCCTTTGACATTTTGTCCTCTAGCATATACTACATGAGGCAGTCCCCCAAACAGAGCTCTAACATCTGATGGAAAAACAGTGTTCCAAGTCTCTGTTAAGATGTTAACTAAACCCTGTGTACTGTGATAAGGGATTACCATTGCTTGTGTTATGCTGTTCAACTTCTCGGAAACATTTTGTAAAACTGTAGTATTTAAATCAGTCCCTTTACAAATCAAAATTGGTTGAAATCTGATCTTGCTGTCACGTGATACCTCATTCTTGGTCTTAGTTAAGAACTTTTGTGGATAATGTCTTTCTTTAAACATATTAAGTAATATATCAACTTCCTTTATAAAGTTGGTATCATCACTGATGATTCTATCTGACCAGTTGTCCTTTTACAATCTCTTTTTTGATGTGTAGGGTGACAACTGTCATAATGAAGGAAGGAATTAAAATGTTTTTTTCCTAAATATAGTAGAACCATAGCATAAGTTAGTAAAATCTTTATACAAACATATGTCCAAATATTCTATGGGATACCAATTAACTTTATACGTGAATCTTAAAAATGTAGTTGAACTATTCAAATAATTAATGGCATAATCAATAAGCTCTACATCGCCTTTCTATAAACTCAATATATTGTCAAAGAATCTGTAATGTGTTAACAAATTATCAGAACAATTTAGACCCCAAAACACAATCCTCCTCCCACTACGACAAGGTTAGCAAAGATATGCATGCCTTGGCGTCCATTGCTATACCTGCGATCTGCATGAAGAGCTCTCCATCAAAATATAAAATATTCAAAGTTATGTACTTACCATAACTAGGCATCTGTGTTGTCTTATTTCATTTTTCCTCACCACTGGGTTCAGGATCCGACCCTTGGATTCATCTCGGCCACTCTTCTCCTAGACTTCAGATCCAAGCCTATAGCTCCTCCCTTTACCCATAACCCCACACACCACTACCTCCATGCAGTCAGATCGAGTTTGCTGCACTAATTAACCATATCTAAAGTAAATACTCTTACGTATACAATCTCACAATAAGTCTCTAAGGGGAAAGAAAGAAAGAAAGGAAGCCTGCTTACCTACGGGGACCCAAACGTGGAACCCATAAGTTCTAACTTCCTCTAGAATTCTTCCAGGAACATAGGAAGGGGGATGGTGGGAGGAGAAGGTGAGGAAGAATGAAAGAAGACAACACAGATACCTAGTTATGGTAAATACATAACTTTGAAATCTGATGTTGTCTCTTTCATTCTTCCTCACCACTGGGTCAGAGTCCTCAGCTACATTGCACTTAGGTGTTCCTTATGGAAGAACATGACAGAGTACCGTTGAACCAAAAGCTGCCCTGTTCCTAGAGATAATGTCTATTATAATGAGTAACAAAAGTATGAATCATAGACCAGGTGGCTGCCGCACAAATATTCTTAGCTGAAGAACTGGAACAGAAGGATGTGGATGTAGCCAGAGATCTGGTAGAATGAGCCTTGGGTGGCTGGGATAAGGTCAAACCTGCTTGACAATAAATCCATGAAATAGAGTCTGAGATCCATTTTGATAGAGTAACTTTATAAACTGCCTGACCTAGATGAGCAAGAGAGAAGGAGAGAAAGAGTTGGTCCGATCTTCTCTGTTGTTTCATTCTATGGATGTAGAAACGTAATTGTCTATGAACATTAAGAAGATGCAATGCGTATTCACCCTTATTTGTGAACTTAGGGAAGAATACTGGTAGATGGACGGACTAATGAAGGTTTGCTTCAGTGGTAATCTTAAGCATAAAAGAAGGATTAGTACATAGAGATATTCTATCCTTGTGGAAAATGATACAAAGGAGCTTCGAAGACAAGGCCTGTAATTCAGAGACTCTTCTCGACGATGTCAATGCTATCACAAGAGCCATTTTCCAAGGGAGAAACTTTAAATCACAAGTCACTTATGGTTCAAAGGGCTTCTCCGTTAATCCTTGTAACACTACTTGAGATCCCATGGCGGGTAAGGTTCCTTGATAGGAAGTCATAGTAGGAAGACCCATTTTAAAAAGGCTTTGACAATTTAGAGGCCCATAAGGAGGCACGTCCATGTCTCGCATGAACATTTGAAATTGCTACAAGTTGTAACTTCTTTGTAGAAAAGTTAACTCCTTAACTAAATAAAAGACTAAGAAAAAGTAAAATGTCAGGAACAGATGGTAAAAAAGGGTCAATGTTCTCTTTGCTGACCCATATAGAAAACCTCTTCCACTTACTTTTGTAAACCTTCTTGGTGGAAGATTTCGGAGAGGCTAATACAGTAGGCTTGACCAGGGAGGAGAGCCTGGACTGTCTGACAATCAATGGAACTGCAGAAACTATGTGGTCAGTTTGAGGATGTGGAGACTGGGGTGATGGAATTCTGATGGATGAGACAGGAGGTCCTGGTTGGGCACCAGAATCCAAGAAGGATGCTTGAGATGAGACCATAGGAAAGGGAACCATACTTGGCGAGGGCAAAAGGGGGCAATGAAGCTGACCAAGTGTTTTGACCTTCTTGTCTTCTAGAGAAATTTTGGAATTAGGGAAAGAGGGTAATAAGCATAAATGAGACCCAGGGGCCAATTGTTGACTACAGCATGCTCAGTGACTCCCTTTGAGGGGAATTCAGAGCAAAGTACTCGCTGCACTTGTTGTTCAAAAGAGGAGCAAAGAGATCACAATGAGGCTGGCCCCTATGGCTGAAAATCATATTCCCTACTGATTGATTGAATGACCACTTGTAAGGAGCCAGAATGGACCAGCTGAGTCTGTCTGCCAACATGTTGGTTTTCCCCAGTAGGTTTGTTGCAACAAGAAAGAAAAGATTGCCCATTCCCAGACCCTCATGGCCTCACTGCACAACAGGTAAGAATGGGTTCCTCCTTGCTTGTTGATGTACCAGACAACTGACATGCTGTCTGTATGTATAACAACAGTCCCTAGAGGAAGATCGTCCTGGAAGGCTTGCAACAAAAGAAGGGCTGTTCTCATCTCCAGGATGTTTTATGTGCAGATTGGTCTCTGTAAGTGACCACGTGCCTTGGACCATGTTTCCCATGTAATTCCCCCCCACCCTAACTGGGAAGCGTCCGTGGTCACTGTGGCTATTTGGGAGGGGAGAGAAAACGGTCTGCCTAGATGCAAGTCTTGGCACTGAAGCCACCATCGCACATGGCATTTGCAGATGGGAGTGAGTTTTACTGATGTGTAGCCGGGTTGCCGTAGAATCGACCACTGAACCGCTAAGGTCCATTGCGGAACCCTCATGAAGACTATAGCAGCTGCCATGGATCCCAATACCTTTAGAACTAGTCTCATTGTAGGAAATGGGTGGGACAACATATCCTGTATCTGATTTTGTAGGGTTGTTATCCTCTTTAATGATAGATAATCCACTGTCTTTGAGTGTCCAACTGAGTCCTGATGAAGTCTATGGTTTGCGGTGGATCTAGTCTGGATTTTGCAAAATTTACAGAAATCCCCAAGGAACTGGAGATATCAAGCAGGTAGCTTATAGCCTGTAGCACTTGATGTCTGGTTGAGGCAGTGAGGAGCCAGTCATCTTAAGTATGGAAACACTTGGAATCCTTGAAGCCGTAGGTGAGCTGCCACCATTGCCATGCATTTTTTAAACATCTGAGGAGCTGTGGCGAGTCCAAAGGGCAGTGCTCTGAACTGGTAATGAATGGCTCCCATCTGAAACAGTAGAAATTTTCTGGAGTGCCTGTTTATAAGAGGCTTTTGAACATCTAGAGCTGCTGACTCCCTCTGATTAGGTGGAACAATCGGGGAACTTCTAGTTTGTTACTGAAGGTGGAAGGGAAAAGGGGATGTAATATCCTCTGGATATGACATTTAGCACCCAGCTGGGCATTGCTTCAGGAGCAGTGATAGGGTATATCAGGAAAGGAATCCAGAAACCCGTGATTCTGTGGACCCCCTCTGCCCCTAGGGCGGCACCTGTCATTGAAACTTGTACCTCTTCCTCTGGAACAGGAATCTCCCCGCACGTCTAGGAAAGGTCTCAGAGACTTACGGAGCCATACTTTTCCACCTTGGTGGTTACTGGAAAAGGTAAGCTGAGGGGTTGAAAACTTGCTGCCAACAGGGTCTTTCCTTCCTGCTCATTGCAGGTAAGCTTTTCTTTAACGGACGGTCCAAAAAGAGTGGAACCATCAAAGGGGGCATTAATAAAGGAAGCCTTAAAGGGTTCTGCGAAATCACACAGCCTCTCCTCTTCCAGGCATGATGATGCATAGTCATGCTTGAGCCAGCTGCTGGAGAAGTACCTTCCAGAGTTTGTTTGTGTCTTTCGGCTTTTCCCAATTAGGGGTCGCCACAGCGGAACTCCGGTCCGCTAATGACTGGCAGTAGATTTTTGCATGCTGGCTTGCCGGGCCTAATGCACAACCTTCAACAAAGGAACACCCATTCACGCTTGTCGCCACACAGAAGACTCTCTAACTGAGAATCAAATGGGCAACGTCTAACTATGAGGTGACAACGCTACCGCAGCACCACCACCTGGGAAATTAACCTAATTAAAGAATTGGTTATAGAAGTAAGAGTGGCAAGCTGCAGAGAAATCTTCTTGAGGTCCTCCACCGTCATAGACTCAGCAAGATAATTTGACAACTCCTTAATCAAATCCCTTTACAGGCATGTGAAGTGTGTTATATAATGTAATGACTTCAGAGCGAAAGTGGTAGTGGCATAAATGCGCTTCCCAATCATGTCCATTGCTCTGGACTCTTTGCTCGGTGGATGGACAGTGGAGTTCTGTTGTGCTAACTTCTTTTTCTTTGATGCTGCCACAATGGCATCAACTGCTGCACCTTTGCTTCAGTACTGGTGATCAGTAGGTGGGGACAGAATCTTATCCAGTTGCTTTGGGATAGGTTCCAATGGTGTCCAGTTCTTTCCAGGCCTGGTGGGAGACCAGGTCAATGAGGCAATCCAGTGGGGGAGTCACCCAAGATATAGATGGGCCAGTTCCAAAGCCCTCCAACAGCACAGACTCTTCCAGTGAAGGATTTTGGACTGACCAACTACCCATCTGCCCAAGGATTTCCATGATGTCCCTGAAGGAAACCTTGTCGGTAGAGATCAGGGGGACCCTTCAGCTTCAAAGTCAGTGTCCTCAGTGACAGACTCCATGGGGAGTCTATGCGTCTGCTTTTACATGTCCTTTTGTGGGGACCTCCTCAGTGGTGTGGCCTGGGGAAATATCAGAAGAGGAGGAGTACCTGAGGTGGGGACGCACTTGGTGGCCTTCTGGAACTGGCTGACCTGACCGAGCAGATGTGATGGGTTCTGAGCTCACAACAGCTGGAGGGTGAGGGGAGGGAGCCAAGACACAAAAGGATGTGTCCCCAGTAGCAGAAAACACATTTTCTACAACCCAGAAAGCAGAAGGACCAGAGGAAATCACTCCCTCCTCCCTCAGGGATGAAGCAATCAAGGTCATTCCCGGACCCATGATTTACAGATAGGATCGGACCTGAGCTGTGTAGGGCCAAGGCTCCTAAGGGAAGGGATGTCTCCAAACCAGAGTAGAGCCCTGCTCCTCGGATCTGGTGCAGACCTCTCAGATCCAAGACCAATTCTGACTCGAAGGGAAAGGAGCAGAGCTGGTCAGGGTAGACGTCAGATCTGGGATATGAAGAGACTTTGTATCTGGAGCCATACCTCTTTGGGATCTTGGATCCCTGGACTCTGAAGCTGAAGGTCAGACTGGAGAAGAAGTAAGTTTCTTTCTGGATGGGAGGCTCACAGATCCAACAGGGGAATGGAGCTGGAATAATCCCACAATTAATTTGAGCTCAAAGAAACTTCTGCATCACTCTGTCCATGTCAACTTCAGACAAACTCCTGGAAGATCTGGAAGAAGTAGTAGAGGGTGGGCTGGATGTCTTACAGGGGGTGTGGAAGATCTTTTCTGGCAGAGTCAGTGATACTGTCTGAATGATAGGGTCCGTAACATAAGGCCTTGATCCCGGATCAGAAGCCATTGGATCCAAAGCTACGAGGACAGGGGAACTGGTAAAAGGCCCCAGAGCTGCTGGAGCTGAGAGATGAACAGAATCTGAAGCAGGTAGTCTAGGAGTTGGCTCTGAGGACTGAGGATTCGAACTCTTGGATCAGAAGATATAGGAGTTGAGTAGGGTTGAGCTCCTGCAGGAAGCAGACCTCTCAAAATCAATTTATTTCTCAGATCCACGAGGACTCTCAGATGAAAGGTGTCACAAATCTGGCAGTCCCTTTCAAGATGTGCAGCACCTAAACAATAAACACACTTCTTGTGGGCATCTGAATTGAGTATCTTATCCCCACAAGAAGTGCATTTCTTGAATCCAGTGGCTTTATCTGTTCCTCTGACATAACTGAGAAGGAAGACGGAGGAAGCAAGGTCATTAGAGAGTGAACACACACACACACACACACACACACACACACACACACACACACACACACACACACACACACACACACACACACACATGTAAACCAATTTTCTAATGCCAGCAAAAAATTAGAAGTCCTAAAAGAATTAACACTAATCAAAAATGTAACTTTTGCTAATTTAAGTAATCAACGCTATATAAAGATTAACTAGCAATATCTATGCTATCTTAACATGCACACACTAGAATAATTAAACTATTTAAACTAGTAAGACTATTGCAACTATGAAAACTATTAAACTATTAAAACTATTAACTATCTGAGCTACACTAAACACTACTAACAAAGGAGGAGCATAAATAGAAAAACAACACAGACAATTCACAAAGGATAACAGAAGGCTGGATCATTCGTCTGGCTCTTGAATGTGGTAAATGAGATCTGAGTGCTGGGAGGCAGCAGTGGGGGGGTTGTGGGTAAAGGGAGGAGCTATAGGTTTGGATCTGAAGTCTAGGCGAAGACTAGCAGAGTCGGATTTGAAGGTAGCATCCTAAGGCCAGTGGTAAGGAAGTGGTGAGGAAGAATGAAAGAGACAACATCAGATTTGTTTAACAAAATTTCCATTAAATCCACTAAGTTGCTTCTACTGTTTGTCAAAGTTTTATCAGTGCTAATACACTCCCTAAACATTTCTAAACCTGTTTCATGTGGAATCACTGAAAACAAGTTCTCTGTATCGATCATAGCAAAGCATAAGTCCTCTTCATATTACAAACCTTGTAAAAGCTCCAAGAGGTTCTAAGAATCCCTAATAATTTGCCCCTTATTCTTTAGGGAATTTTTACAATGAAAACCCACAAAAGCACCAATCTTTTCTGTTTTTGACCAACGTGTCACCACAATGAGTCTCATGGGTGGATCAGAGGTGCTTTTGTGAATTTTGAGGACATCAGAAATGCTAGGGATGATGGGTTTTTCTACTAACAAAAATTCATATTCAATCTGTGAGATGGTAGTGTCACGCAATGCTAAACATTTTAAACACATAGTCCATATGACTCATAACAACACCCCCTTGTCCAGCTTCATAATTCTTTCATTCCTAATATTCACTAATTCTTGCAAAATAGTTCTCTCACTTTTATTCAAATTGTTGATAAAACAATTGTTCAATTTAATATGATTTCTAAAAGCTTGTTCACTCATTTGCTCAAAAACCATGACTAAGGGATGGGAGGAGTATATTTTCACCAACTGCACAGCTGACCCCCCTCCTTCTAAAGCACTTCTGTAACTATAATGCAATGTAATTTCTGCAGACAGTCTTAATATCCAATATAATAACATGTAAGCTGTGTGACCCCTTTTTCATACTTATAACATCCTACCTTTTTCTTATTTTTAATTTTCATGTACAGTTGTATTAGTAGTAGTCAATCAAGTCCTAGTGGCTATCCAGGTTTTAACACACCAACTGCTTGAGTCAGTTAATTCATAGATAATTTTGCAGGCATGTCCTGTTTCTGCATATAACTACATCTTGTTATGGGGAAAAATTATTCCATTTCTTTTTTCAAACCTGTGTGTTAATTTTTAAAGTTTTTTTTTTAAATGACTCTAGCATGTTTTTAAATGCAAAAGATATCCTACGCTGGAATCAAACTGCAGGCATTCTTTTGTTACTTTCGTAAATATTCATTCTTCTTACAAGCCATTTAAGCTTGTCATCAGTTACTCCATAATATTTTAATATACTTAACAGCATTTCTGACACAACAGGTAGCACACTACGTCCAGAAGGTTGTAGTTTCTATTCCTACTCCAGGTGACTGTGCTGCAGACAATGCAGTGTAGCATTACGGGGTGCAGCACTGCTGAGTGTGTTGTCCTTCGGTTAAGACATTTAACAGAGGTCCCACCTGCTTGAGTTGGTGGAAGTTCAGGTGGATATAAAAGATCTCCTGCACCTGTCAAAAAGGGTAAGGGAAAAACCCAGATGCCCTGGCCAAGCTTCCCCTTGTAGCAGAAATACCAACTTGTGCCTCCACTGAAAAAAGGGCTCTAACCTAGTGGGACTAACCCAGCCAACAAATGAAACATACAAATAAATAAGTCCTACTGCTGATTTTGCTCCCAGTGTTCAAAATTTTCTAGACCTTTTTTTTTATTTGTAAATTAACACCTACATATATCATATCCATTTTTATCCAAAATTTGTAAAATTGTAAAGTTTCACAGGTGCAGAGGTTACTCAAAAAGTTTTCATTCCAGCATTAACCCATTTAATGGACGACTACAAACATATATTACTGTAGGGTTATCACTGAGGAGATTCCCATACCCATAGTTTTCTTTTTAAAATAAAATTGTTCTATTGGTAGACAAGTTTTGTTTTATTTATTTTAAATCTGTGTTACTCCAGTATATGCAAATCATTATACATTTTACTTACAATCCACTTTGCTTTTGTTACCTTTTACTTGAATACAATGCATTTAGTTAATTATTGACTTATTGTCTGAGTGAGTGACATACTGACTGACTGCATTGGGTGTATTATATGTCATTTGGTGCAGAAATCTCCTGTAGACGACATAAAACATGGGTCTACTTTGAAACATCTAAAACCCATAACATCTAATTTCATAACATTGAGACAAGAACATCTAAAACCCAAAACATCTAAAACCTATAACATCGAATTTCATAACATCTAACACTACAAATCACAAGAAAATAACATCCCCTCCACATATAGCGATACCAAACTACCAAATACACTTTTACTACGTTTCTGCAGGGAGGCAAGCCCCCCTGCACCCCCCACACCCCCTGAAAATTAAATATACCAACTCCAAGATCGTACTACAGTGGAAAAAGTTAATTTCCTAACCCCACTGTATCAAGCCCTCCTGCAGAAACATAGTAAAAGTGTGTTTGGTAGTTGTCATTATATGTGGAGGGGGTGTTATTTTCACGCAAGTTGTACTGTTAGATGTTATGAAATTCAATGTTATGGGTTTTAGATGTTCTGGTCTCAATGTTATGAAATTAGATGTTATGGGTTTTAGATGTTTTGAAGGGGACCCATAAAACATACCTTCCTTCCACAAACTGTTTCTCACCACAACTGCACCATCAGAGAAGGCTGAGCCAGATGACACATAATCAAGAAGAAAATGAAGAGCTGCTCAGCATACAGGAAATAGAAACACAAGTTTACTAAACTTAATGTAGTTCCACTTAAGTAACTTAAGTAAACCAACATATTTTAGAATCAGAAATCCCACTTTAAATACAAAAGCCATGGGAAAAATATGTATATCATCTTGGCATACCTGCCTACCATCAAAATATAGCTTTTTGTTCATTCATTACTGACTGTGATGAATGCACCTGTGTCCACTTATTCCATAAGTTGGCAAAAGCTAGCCAGGGTAAGGCCATTATACAGGTAACCATGACAGCAGCTTGCAAGGTATGGCCCTAACTCTTCCCCCTGGTGGTGATATAAGCACCTGCATCATTGTGAGGACCATCTATACTCTTCTATAAGGGCAAGGACACGGACACAGACAGACCGACTGACAGACAGATGGTCTGTCTGTTTGTTGGACAGACAGACAGACAGACACACACACACATATACATACAAACTCCTGGCAAGAGCTACCATCACCTTGGGTGGTCACATCCACACCACCCCCACCTACAGGTTGCTTCAGGCATTATATGTTGCCCCCTTAGCTCGAGTAACAAATCCCTTCACTCAAGGAGGCTGCATGGGCAGAAGCCACGCCTCTCCTGCCCACTTCCTGTCTCTTCCAACTTCCAGGCTGCTAAATAAACTCTAGACATCTGGATTGCAATTGACGTTTTATCCTTCTATGCCCCAGGTCTGGGTCATTTGTGATTTTTAAAGCTGTATGCATAACGGTGTATACTATATTAACTCAGTATGCATGATATTTTCTTTCTAAGCCCTGTCAAAGTACCAGAGTGACACAATGTTTATCAATTTACATACCCCATACCTTAGACCTTACTTTCTAATGTGACTGTTGGAATTAGAAATGCTGAGCATCTGCACTCAGTATAAGTGAAAGGGCCAAATTAAGGACCAGGTTTTCTGGGTTAAATTACATAGTTTTCTTACTTTTTCATTTATTCACTCTGAAGTCACTTTTCTTGCACTATTTACCATCTGTTTAGAGTATTCAGATACACATGTGGGCTTTCTTGCAAGGGCATACTCTACAGCTATAGAGCTAGTAGAAAAATTATTTTACAAACCTGTACTGGTAGCCTTTGATTAAAGTAAAATTTTTAAACACCAAGTCTGAATTCTGGTTCCCTATTATATGATCGAAGACGCATTCTTTCAAATGCGTCTTGATCAAACTTGAGAGCACGAAATGGCATATAAGCGAATTCTTTCCCTGGGAAAGAAATCGCTTGGCCACCTTCGTTATTTTGTCGTTTTCGTCACTGTAGTGTGATCTCAATGTTGGTATATTTAAGTAGGGGTGTGTGGGGGGGGAACAGCCCCCCATGTCGGGGGGGGTGGGAGGAGAAGCCCATAATGTTTAAAAGTTTTATTTTTTGGAACAGCAATTTTTTCCCTGGGAAGAAAATCACTGTTCTAAGTGTTCGGGATTGTAAGCTTTCACTTACATTGGGCCGATAAATCAGCATCCGCTTTAAGCGTTTAATATAGACCCTGAATACTGTCCTATCTGGTTCGTAGGTTCATAGGTAGGTACTAGGCTATCGGCCTAAGGGCTTAAGTAAGCCTAGCCAACAAAGTTCCCTGGCTTACACCAACTCAAGAAAGTTAATTTCCTGTGCCTCTGTCGAGCAGAGCCACAGAAGTGAGCCCCAGGATGTATTTCCTGTTTCCCATCCACTCAAGATTTTTCTTGAAGAGTGTTAATGAGGAACATTGCTTGACACAGATGGGTAGCCTGTTCCAGAGTATGGGAAGTCTCTGGGACAGGAATCTATCCCTCCAGCAAGTCCTGTTATCTTCTACTATTTTTGTTTTTTTTTTTTAGGGGAACACCTAGGTGGTATTGGTGGATTGACTATGTTGATTGGTTAATATGTCATTCAATACAGCTACCAGAGAAGACATAAAAGGTACAACCCAGACCATTCTTTCTTTTTCTCTGGACGACCAATAAAGCATTTATAAAATGGAAATTTTTATCGCTAAATGCTTATTTAGTGTAATCTCAGATCTCAAAAATATGGGTAAAACTATTACCCATACAGTACAAAATGAAGTGTGTTACTTACTTATCCACTACTATACCAGTTTTTTAAAAGCACGGTTCCTGCACTAGGGAAGGGGAACACCAGATCTGTTCCTGACATATTTTAAATGACAGTCACTACAGAGAAATACACAGGAACTTAAATCTGTAATTGCATCTTTTTTTTTTTGTTTATGTAACATTTGTTAATTAAGTAAGTGAACTGTTCTAGAACCATTTTCAGCCATGGCACATTAAGACAAAAACAATCAAACCTAATATGTTACAAAGTTAACTAATTGGAGTATTTATAATAAAAATATGATGCATACAATTCATGAAAAAAAAAAGGTATAATAAATACAACTACAGCTATTAACACGTAAAGCATTTTTCTTCTAAGGTGCAACAATGTGTACTTTGCAAACACAATAGTAAAAAAAAATAAATAAATAATAAATTCAACAACAAAAGGGAGGATGAGTTTAGACATTCCAAAACCAAATGGCCCCTGAAGGACAGCATTGAAATGAAAGACTCTGGATGCTTCAAGACACATTTTCTCTTAGCAGACAGTACAACAATATTAATAAGCTTTATTACTAAAACAGATAAAGAATGTGATGGATGGAAATTGATAGATAAATTGAACATTCACTACACAGACCATTTTGAAACCTATACCTCAATAGTCTAGCCAGTGAATGTGTGCAAATACTTAACTCATGAAACAAAAAGTACAGTTTGGTACCTACCATAAATGTAGATGTTCGAGGATCCACATTGCTGCAGTCCTAACTATTGGGTAGTCCGCTGTCCAGTCGGCCCGAATACCAAAGTATACGGCTGACGTCGGTCACGGCGCATTAGACTGACGTCAGTACGTCAGGGTACTAATGCGCATGACCGACGTCATATCCTCAGTCTTTTCTTGCCCCAGATGTCAGAAGACCCTAAAAAGACAAGGCCAAAACCAAAAACTCCAAACATACCTGCACCAAAAATATATACAATATATACAAAAGTACCAGAATAAAATCTCACCTACACAACCACCCCTAAACACAGAGGGAAGGAGGGAGGGTAAATTGGACTGCAGCAATGTGGATCCTCGAACATCTACATTTATGGTAGGTACAAAACTGTACTATGTTCTTCATTCCACATTGCTGCAGTCCTAACTATTGGGTAGAATCCCAAAGCAGAGGTAAGGGAGGCTGGCAAATCATAAGGAAGCAGGAGCTGATAACATGCCTTGCAAAATAGCTGTGGCAAAACCAGCCCTAGACTTAGAGTAGAGAGGAAGGTGGTAATGCTTAGAGAAAGTATGCACTGAACTCCAAGTAGCTGCCTCCAAAATATCCTTAGTAGCCACCCCTTAGAAATGCTGTTGAAGTGGCAGTAGCCCTAGTGGAATGAGGCCTAATCCCAGCTGGAATCTCCTTGCCATGATGGGAATAACAAAATGCAATGCAAAAGCCAATCCACCTAGAAATAGTTTGTTTTGACACAGGCTTGCCCTGAACTCAAAGCAAAAGAAACAAACAACTGCTGAGACTGCCTAAAATCCTTAGTCCTGCTTAAATAATAACGCAATTGCCTGTGTACATCTAAAGTGTGCAAAATCTTTTCCCCTTTATTTTGGGGATCTGCATAGAAAGTAGGCAAATGAATAGTTTGGTTTAAAGCCACACTAGAAACTACCTTAGGCATAAAGGAAGGATTAGTACGTAATGATACCCTATCCTTATGAAAAATCAAAAAGGCTCAACCGCCATAAGGGCCTGTAACTCAGAAACCCTTCTTGCAGAAGTAATGGCCAACAAAAAGCAGTCTTCCATGACAAGTATTTCAGTTCAGCAGTAGCCGCAGGCTCAAAAGGTTGTAGAGTAAGTTTCTCCAACACAAAATTGAGATCCCAAGCAGGAGTAGGAGCTCCACGTGGGGGTCTTATATTCTTTGCCCCTCTAAGAAATTGCTTGAACAAAGGATGTGAAAACAATGGTGGGTCACAATCATAGTGAGCTGAAATTGCTGCAGCATGAATCTTAATGGAAGAGAAAGACAAACCTTTGTCCAATAACTCAGTAAGATATTGAAGAGCCACACTCAAATTAGGCTCAGAAATCTCCAAATTCTTTGCTGCAGTCCAAAATAAAAATCTCTTCCATTTTTCTGCGTACACTTTCCTTGTACTAGGTCTTCTGGCTTCCATAATCACATTTAAAACTTGTTGAGGAAGTTGAGACCTGCTATCTTTCAAAACAGAATATGCCAGGCTGTTAGATGAAGAGAGTGAAGCTTGACATTGAGCAGATGACCGTCCCTCTGAGACAACAGGTGTGGAATCAAGGGTAAAGGCCAAGGAGGCTTCTTTACCAGACTCCTCAGTAATGGGTACCAGTGCTGCCGAGGCCAATCTGGAGCTATTAAAATCATCCTTGGCTTGTCTTGTCTGACCTTTAGAAGCACCTTTGGGAGAAGAGGCAGAGGTGGAAAAGCATACACATGAAGATTTTTCCAACTGAATGAAAGAGCATCCACTTTCCAAGCTGTGTGATGAAATCCCTTCGTGCAAAACTTTGGCAGCTGGTGGTTTAGTGGAGAAGCGAACAGATCTATGTCTGGAGTTCCCCATGACACTGTCAATTTTTGAAATACATGAAGATCCAGTTTCCACTCGTGGGGATCCATGATTTGTCTGCTTAACACATCTGCTAAGGAGTTCTGTGCTCGGCAGAAACCTTGCCTGAAGAGTTAGTTGCAAGCTGAGCAGTCTCCCATAAAATCATTGCTTGCCTGCACAATGGGTAAGAATGTGTTCCCCTTGTTTGTTGATGTACCACATGACAGTTGTGTTGTCTGTTAGAATCAACACCTGCCCTGGAAGAAGTAACTCCTTGAAAGCCATTAATGCAAACTGGACTGCTAACATCTCTTTCATGTTGATATGTAGATGCTGTAGTCTGGCAGGCCACTTGTCTTGTACCCACTTTCCATTTAGATGAGCTCCCCAAGCAATGTCTGAGGCATCTGTCGTTAGAATCTGACTTGCCTCTGGCCGGGTCACAGAGAGTCCCTTGTTTAGGTGACATTCCTGAGCCCACCACAAAAATTCCTTTTGAATGCAAGGTATTATTTGAATGACAGTGTCCAAATCCTGGCAGTGCTGTGTCCATAGATTTTTGAGATACCATTGTAGCTTCCTCATATGCAGTTTGGCATTGGGAAGCACCAGAATACAAGATGCCATGAACCCTAAGGCTTGAAGGACTGTCCTTGCAGTCAGCCCGGACTGAAGAGATAGTTGATGGAAGTAACTGGAAAGATTCTTTTGTTTGTCCGGGGTTAAAAAGGCCATCTGGGCTGCTGTATTCAGTCTCACACCCAGAAAGCACATGTCTTGAGAGGGTACTAGACTGGACTTTATTTCGTTCACAGAATACCCTAGGCATCTTAGCACTGCTATGACATATTCCAAATGCTGTAGAAGGTCTTCCTTTTCTTGAGCCAGAATCAGGCAGTCGTCCAAGTAAGGATAGATTTGAATTCCTTTTAGCCTGAAGTAAGCTATCACTGGAGCCAGAACCTTTGTGAATACTCTGGGCAGTAGATAAGCCAAAGGGCAATGCAGAGAACTGATAATGAGAATTTCCAGCTCGAAAGCAGATACTTCCTGCAACTTAGTCTTATAGGCACATGAAGGTAAGCTTCCTTGAGATCTAAAGTTACCATCCAGTGATCTTTGCCCAGCAGAGGTAAAAGCTGTTGTAACGTCAACATTTTGAACTTGGGAATGTCCAGATAAGTGTTGAGGATAGATAAATCCAAAATTGGTCTCCACGTGTTCCCCTTCTTTGGTACTAAGAACAGGCGAGAATAAAATCCTAGGCCCCTTTCTGGCACAGGAACTGACTGAATGGCCCCTATTTGGAGCAACAGAGAAATTTGCTTGTGAGCCTCTGTTCTTTGTAGAGGAGGAATGTCTGGCATGCCTTTGAAAGGAGGCAAGGTATGGAAATAAAACCTGTAACCGTGGTGAATGATATCCAGAACCCATCTGTCTTGGGTAATTAAATCCCAATATTCTTTGAAAAGAGACAGCCTTCCTCCCAGAGGTGCTGCCAGGCGGGAATGTACTGGCAGCTGAAAAGGCAGGTCATTGGGTCTGCTTACGAAAGGACTGACCCCTGCCCTCACCAGAAGTCTGAGCAGGTGAACTCCCTGTCCTAGGCCTAAAAGAACCTTGAGCCCTGCCCCTACCACGTCTAGACCTACCCCTAGACTGGGAATCATAAGCAGGATAAGTCCACCCCTTAGTAGGCCAATTTCTACTAAACTTCGGAGGCTGCACCTGCAAAAAATCCTTAACAGTTTGCATAGACTTAGCCTTGTCCTCCATTTTCTTTAAAACTGCTTCCACAGGCGAACCAAACAACACATCAGACTGTAAAGGAGCATCCAAAATCCTTGTCTTAACATGCTCAGCTAAGTTCTGATCTCTCAACCAGGCGTGCCTCGAAGAACAGAACCAGTGGCAGCCACCCTCGAGGAGGCCTGCACAGCATCAAAACCACACTGCAAGGAATGCTTTCCCACTTGTTCAGAAACATGAACTAAATCCTGCAACTCTTTACACTCAATACCTTCAGCCAGAGCATCCACCTTAGACTTCAATTGTGAAAGGAGATAATTCTGATATTTTAACATATGAAACTGACAATTCAACGCCCTCATGGCTAAAGTGGAAGAAGTGTACACTTTCTTTCCCCATCTATCCAAAGCCCTTGCCTCTATCAGGAGGAACAGGATTTTTAACAACAGAGGCCTTCACACCTTTAGGCCCCTGAGAGACAGTTTCCGGGTCTGCCCTAGGACTCTTAAACAGATACTTATGAGCTTCAGGCACCCTATAGTACCTATCCGGTTTAACTGGGGCAGGAGGCAGAGAATCAGGATTCAGGGAAGCCTCTGCAAAAACATCTTCCACCACATTCAGAACAGGAGGTATAGCTAAAGGCCTATGCTGGGGTAAAAACAAGAATTCCCTAAGCCTCTTTCTGGAATCAGAGAAATCTTGACCTTCCCATTTAAAATGCTCCCTCATGGAATGCAGAGTCTCTGAAAATGAAAAATCCTCAGGAGGAGAAGCTGAAGGAGTAGAATCATCCACATCAGAATCAGAATAAGGAGGATACTCCTGCAAGTCTTCAGCCGAAGACTCAGAAGCCTCCGAACATTGCTCAAAACTCTCAAACTCAGGTTCCACCCTAGGCCTCTTATCAGCAGGGGGCATAGAACCTCTAATCATTGTAATCAAATCCTCTGCCATTTTTAGCATATGCTTCTTAGGCAAAGACCCTGAAACACTCGGAGAAACCCCCACTGAAGCTAAAGTAGGCCTGCCTCTTAAAGAAGCCTTGGCAACAGAAGGCGAGGCCCTAACCACCTTAGGAAGAGAGGGAAGAACAGCCACCTGAGAAGCCCCTTCAGCCTGGCCTACTTCCTGAGAGGACACATCCTGTAACAGTAAAGTTTCTCCCTGAGACTCCAAAGAAACTCCTGGCAGAACCTCCGGCTCCACTGAGCCTTCTAAAGAACCGACGTCCGGGACTGTCGGTTCTTCCAGTCTAAACTTCGCTGCTTTGTCCTTGCGCTTTTGGCTGAAGCGGGCGTCGGAGCATCCGACGGCATTTTATAATTACAACGCTTCCCAAACACTAACCTGGCACAGTCTAACCTTCTCTTAATAGTGCGTTTGTTAAATCTAGCACAAGAGCGGCATCCAACAACGTCGTGCTCAGGCCCTAAACAAGGTATACACAACGTATGGTAATCCCTATGAGGTATCTGTTTCCCACAAGAAATACAGTTATTCACTTTTTCTGGCATCCGGTTAAATACTGAGGCAAGAAAAAACCAAAATATTCTAGCGGGTACTTAGCCAACTTTGATTCGGTCTGAAACTCTGACTTCAGAAACTTTCAGAACGCCAACCTGCACTCGCAAAACTGCTTCTGCATCGGACCATGCGGCAAAAAAGACTGAGGATATGACGTCGGTCATGCGCATTAGTACCCTGACGTACTGACGTCAGTCTAATGCGCCGTGACCGACGTCAGCCGTATACTTTGGTATTCGGGCCGACTGGACAGCGGACTACCCAATAGTTAGGACTGCAGCAATGTGGAATGAAGAACATCTAGGTTCTTATTTGAGGCAGTACCGTAAAAAGAAGTTATGTACTCACCATAATGTTCCATCTGAGTAGGTAACTTCATTTGTCTGCAACCTGTGGGTATCGGATCCGTCCTCGGATCTGAGCTGGCAGCTTTACCTAGCTAAAAGATCCGAGCTCCTAGCTCCTCCCCTACCCACAATCCCCTGCTACACATCCCCCATCCTCAGATCGAGTTTGCCTATAAGAAACTTTACAAGACCCTCGAAAGAGGTCAGTAACCTACTGCCTAACAGCATGAGCAATCCTATCCCACGGTTAAGAAGCACAAAACTGGTTAGGAGGGGGGATCGGTTGCAGACAAATGAAGTTACCTACTCAGATGGAACGTTATGGTGAGTACATAACTTCTTTATCTGAATAGTTAATTTCATTTGGTCTGCAACCTGTGGGACAGAGTTCCCAGCTACCTAGAAACCTTGGGCGGCCCTCAAGGAAGAATATTCCGGCGCACCGTGGAGCTGAAGGAAGCCCTACTCCTAGATATCATATCCAATTTATAATGGGAAATGAATGTATGAGAGGAGGACCAAGTAGCTGCTGAACATATGTCGTCTATAGGGACTCTAGATCAGAACGCTGCAGAGGTAGCTATGGATCTGGCTGAATTAGCATGGCTTCCCACAGGTACCGGTTTGTTTGAAGCTAAAAAGGCCTGAATGATGCATTGTGAAATCCAGTTGGCTAAAGTAACTTTGGTAATAGATTTACCTAGAGAAGACTTGGCAAAGGACACAAACAATTGATCAGATTTGCGGTTGGTTGCTGTCCTGTGCAAATAAAAACGCAGTTGTCTATGTACATCCAATTTGTGTAATGTGTATTCCCCTTTGTTCTGGAAATTGGGGAAAAACACTGGCAGATTAATAGACTGATTAATATTCGACTCAGAGGCTACTTTAGAAAGGAAGGAAGGATTAGTCCTGAGAGAAACTCTGTCCTTATGAAATATTAGGTAAGGGGGTTTCATACAGAGGGCTTGAAGCACAGACACTCTCCTGGCTGAAGTTATTGCAATCAGGAAGGCTGTTTTCCAAGATAAAAATTTCAACTGAGCAGAAGCAGCCGGTTCAAAAGGAGGGCCCGACAAAGCCTGTAGGACCAATGTTAAGTCCCATGGTGGGACCGCAGACTTAATTGGCGGTTTTAACAGAAAGGTGCCTTTTAAAAAGGTTTTGCAAATCCTGGTGGAAGCCAGTGATCCTACATCATCCCCAACATGAAAATGAGAGATGGCTGCCAACTGTACTTTAACCGTAGATGCACTGGCTCCCCGATGAAAGATATGGGACAGAAAAATCAAGAATCGTCGGAATAGGGACAGTAAAGGGGTCTAAGCCCCTGCCTTTGGCCCAGATGGAAAAACATTTCCATTTACTACTGTAGATTTTTCTGGTAGAAGGTTTGTGTGCTGCTACCAGAATAGCTTTCACTGGTGATGAGATACTGGGAGTCCTTGCTATCAGCGGAACTGGGATCAACCAAGCCGTGAGCTTGAGGTCGCCCAGGTTTGGGGGTTGTAATCCCACAGGATGAGAAATCAGATCCGGAATGGGATCTAAGATCCAAGGAGGAACTACACTGTGAGACTGCAGGTAAGGGAACCAGATCTGGCAAGGCCAGAATGGGGCTAAGAGGATTATCTTGCTTCCCAACCGATGGGCTTTCTGCAGGAACTTAGTCATGAGCGGAAGTGGGGGATAAGCATAAAGGAGACCGGGGGGCCAAGCATGAACCAGAGCGTCTCTGGGGCTCTCCTCTATTGGGGGAATTAGAGCGAAAAATTCACTGCACTTTGTGTTTGACGGAGAAGCAAAAAGATTGCAGCAAGGTAGACCTCATTTGAGGAAGATTTGTTTCGCTACTAACGAGTTTAGAGACCACTCGTACGGTGTGAGGATCAAGCGACTTAGCTTGTACGCAAGGATGTTGGTCCGGCCCAGAATGCGCGTTGCTACCAGAAAGCGGTTGGTGGAGATCGCCCATTCCCAAACTCTCATAGCCTCTCGGCAAAGGGGATAAGATCTGGTTCCTCCCTGTTTGTTGATGTACCAGACTACAGCCAAGTTTTCTGTCTGAATTGCAATAGTTCCTGAAGGAAGAAGGTCTTGTAGGGCTTGCAACGCCAGAAGCACCGCCCTCATCTCCAGAACACTGATTTGCAGAACAGTCTCTGAGGGAGTCCACGTGCCTTGGACGGTTCTGCCCATAGCGTGCCCCCCCACCCGAGACGAGAAGCATCCGTGGTCAATGTGGCTTGGGGCTGAGGCATGACAAACGGTCTTCCCTCTCGCAGTTCCTGAGAGTGAAGCCACCAGAGAAGGGAGTCCTTGCAAAGCCTGCTCAAGGGAATCAGGGTGTTCAATGGGTGCAGTAAAAGTGACCATTGGACCTGAAGAGTCCACTGAAGAATTCTCATGAGCAGTCGCGCAAAGGGCGACAGACTGATGTCTGCCGCCATGGAGCCCAAAGCTCTCAGGACTAATTCCGCAGGTGGGGCTGGGGAATGGAGAATTGCCAAAACATGAAGAGACAAACTGCGCAACCTGTCTGTTGTTATAAAGGCCATGGAGTGGCCCCTATAAATTCCAGAACCTGCACAGGATGAAGGAACGATTTTTGAAGGTTTACAGTAATACCCAGACACTGAGTAAGAGCCAGGGTATAATCCCTGGCAGAGCAGAGCTGATGCCTGGTGGAGGCGGTGAGGAGCCAGTCGTACAGGTATGGAAAGACCCGAATGCCCTGAAGTCTCAGCTGGACTGCGACCACTGCCATGATCTTGGTGAACACCCTGGGGGCAGAGGTGAGGCCGAACGGAAGAGCCATGAACTGATAGTGACTGGCTCCCAGCCGAAAGCGGAGGAACTTCCTGGATCGTCTGTCCATTAGAATGTGGTAACACGCATCCTTGAGGTCTATGGAGCACATCCAGTCATTCTCCCATAGGAAGGGGAGAATAGATTGCAGAGTGACCATCCGGAATTTCTCTTTGGGGATGAACAGGTTTAGAGATGAGAGGTCTAGGATAGGCCTCAGGTCCCCCGTCTTTTTTGGCACTAAAAAGAACCTGGAGTAATTTCCTAATCCGGACTGGCCTGGGGGGATGTGCTGGATGGCTCTTTTTTTCTCTAATAGCTTCGAAATTTCTGAAGCTGCCGTGTCCCTTTGATCGGGTGGGATAGCGGAGAGGCATTTCAAAGGAGGGGGAAGACTCAGAAAGGGAAAGGAATAACCTCTGGATATAATTTGGAGCACCCACCGATCCATAGTAATGGACTCCCAAGTTTGGAGGTGGTCCGACAGATGCCCCCCGACTGCCTCCAGAGAGGGACAGTCGGGTAAGCCCTTAGGGCTGTTGCGCGGACCTTTCTGAGAAAGGTTCTCGAGACCCGAGATTTGTCGGCCCCCCTCTGCCTCTGGGCCGGTGTCCACCTTGTCCTCCTTTGCCTCTGAAGGACAAGGGATCAGAAGTAGGACGGGACTGCTGTGATTTCCGGAACCACATCTTCTTTTGTCCCCTCTGGTTCCTCAAGAAGGACCGTTGGGGGTTAGAGAAGCGGATCCGGATGGCAGACAGCGTCTTCCTGTCTTTCTCGCTTTGGACCAGCATGTCGCGGACGGTCTTGCCAAAGAGCGTAGAACCGTCAAAGGGCACGTTCGCGAAGGATGCCTTGAAGGGTTCTGCAAAATCGCAAAGGCGGAGCCAGGCATGGCGCCGCAGAGTGATGCCTGCTCCGCTGGCTTTAGCCGCTCCCTCCGTGGCATGGGAGAGTAGCCACATAGATGTGTTGGTAATAGATTTCAGAGTGGCCATGCGAGCCGAAAAGGTGCGTTTGTCCTCAGCCACCATGGACTCCGGGGGGGCTCCAGCATATTCCTTAATCAAGTCTCACTGGAATCTGATGACGTGTGCCATACAGTTCAGCGCCCTTACAGAGAAGGTAGCCGAAGCAAACATCCACTTTCCAATGCGGTTCAACGTCACAAATTCCTTATCTGGAGGGTGGACCAAGGAACTCTCCTGGGCTAGTTCCTTCTTGGTGGCAGCCACCACCACCATGGCATCCACTGGAGAACCCTTAAACCATGCCAGCCTATCAGAAGGGGGAAAAAGTATCTTGTCTGGCCTTCTGGGAATTGTCTCCACGGTGTCCGGCTCCTTCCAAGCCCTGGTGGTAATTAATTCCACCAGGGGGTCAGCCGGGGGGGGGACACCCAAGAAGTAGGCAGGCCTGCATCAAATGCCTCCAGGAACACAGACTCGTCCGAGGAAGGTTTTTGGGCAGACCACCCTCCTGATTCGTAACATCTCCAGAATGTCTCCAAAGGAGACATCCTCAGGGGGTGACCGTGGGGAAAGTACAGTTTTGTACCTACCATAAATGTAGATGTTCGAAGATCCACATTGCTGCAGTCCTAACACTTCGGTAGTCCGCTGTCCTCGGTCGGCCCGAATATCAAAGTATAAGGCTGACGTCGGTCAGGGCGCATTTGACTGACATCAGGACGTCAGGGTACAAATGCGCATGACCGACGTCATATCCTCAGTCTTTTCTTGCCCCAGATGTCAGAAGACCCTAAAAATAAAGGTCAAAACCAAAAGACAGCAAACAACCAACCAACCACCCTTGCACTAACTATATGTACAATATATACAATATACACAAAATGTACAACACAACCCACACAACCGCCTCTAACTACAGAGGGGAAGGAGGGAGGGTAAATTGGACTGCAGCAATGTGGATCTTCGAACATCTACATTTATGGTAGGTACAAAACTGTACTATGTTCTTCATCTCACATTGCTGCAGTCCTAACACTTGGGTAGAATCCCAAAGCAGAGGTAAGGGAGGATGGCTAACTACAAGGAAGCAGGAGCTGCCAAAATGCCCTGCAAAACAGCAGTGGCAAAACCAGCCCTGGACTTAGAGTAAAGTGGCAGGTGATAATGCCTAGAGAAAGTATGCACAGAACTCCAAGTAGCTGCCTCCAAAATATCCTTGGTTGCCACTCCCCTCAAAAAAGCTGTTGAAGTGGCAGTAGCCCTAGTGGAATGAGGCCTAATCCCAGCTGGAATCTCCTTGCCATGATGGGAATAACAGAAAGCAATGCAAAACCCAATCCACTTAGAAATAGTTTGTTTTGATACAGGCTTGCCCTGAGAACTCAAGGCAAAAGAAACAAACAACTGCTGAGACTGCCTGAGCCCTTTAGTTCTGTCCAAATAATAATGCAACTGCCTGTGGACATCTAAAGTGTGCAAAATCTTTTCCCCTTTATTTTGGGGATTTGCATAAAAAGTAGGCAAATGAATAGTTTGGTTTAAAGCCACACTAGAAACCACCTTAGGCATAAAGGAAGGATTAGTACGTAATGATACCCTATCCTTATGGAAAATCAAGAAAGGCTCAACTGCCATAAGGGCCTGTAATTCAGAAACCCTTCTTGCAGAGGTAATGGAAACAAAAAAGCAGTCTTCCAAGATAAATATTTCAACTCAGCAGTAGCTGCAGGCTCAAAAGGTTGTAGAGTGAGTTTCTCCAACACAAAATTGAGATCCCAAGCAGGAGTAGGAGCTCTTCGTGGGGGTCTTATATTCTTTGCCCCTCTAAGAAATTGCTTGAACAAAGGATGAGAAAACAATGGTGGGTTGCAATCATAGTGAGCTGAAATTGCTGCAGCATGAACTTTAATAGAAGAGAAAGACAAACCTTTGTCCAGTAACTCAGTAAGATGTTGAAGAGCCACACTCAAATTAGGCTCAGAAACATCAAAATCTTTTGCTGCACTCCAAAACAAAAATCTCTTCCATTTGTCTGCGTACACTTTCCTTGTACTAGGCCTCCTAGCTTCCAAAATAACATTCAAAACTTGCTGAGGAAGTGGAGGCCCACTTTGGTTCAAAACAGAATATGCCAGGCTGTTAGGTGCAGAGAGTGAAGCTTGACATTTAGCAAATGGCTGTCCTCCTGCGACAACAGGTGTGGAATCGAAGGCAAAGGCCATGGAGGTTTCCGTACCAGACTTCTCAGTAATGGGTACCAGTGTTGTCGAGGCCAATCCGGAGCTATTAAAATCATCCTTGGCTTGTCCTGTCTGACCTTTAGAAGTACCTTTGGGAGGAGAGGCAGAGGTGGAAAGGCATACACAAGAAGATTGCTCCAATTGAAAGAAAGAGCATCCACTTTCCAAGCTGTGGGATGAAACCTTTTTGTGCAAAACTTTGGCAGCTGATGGTTTAGTGGAGAAGCGAACAGATCCATGTCTGGAGTTCCCCATGACACTGTCAATTTCTGAAATACATGAGGATCCAATTTCCACTCGTGGGGATCCATAATTCGTCTGCTCAACACATCTGCTAAGGAGTTCTGTGCTCCTGGCAGAAACCTTGCCTGAAGATTGAGCTGTAAACTGAGAGCAGTCTCCCACAAAATCATTGCTTGCCTGCATAGAGGATAAGAATCGTTCCCCTTGCTTGTTGATGTACCACATGACAGTTGTGTTGTCTGTTAGAATCAACACCTGCCCTGGAAGAAGTAATTCCTTGAAAGCAATTAATGCAAACTGGACTGCTAACATCTCCTTCATGTTGATATGTAGATGTTGTAGTCTGACAGGCCACTTGTTTTGTATCCACCTTCCATTTAGATGAGCTCCCCAAGCTTTGTCTGAGGCATCTGTCGTTAAAATCTGACTCGCCTCTGGCGGGTCACAGAGAGTCCCTTGTTTAGGTGACATTCCTGAGCCCACCACAAAAATTCCTTTTGAATGCAAGGTATTATTTGAATGACAGTGTCTAGATCCTGGCAGTGCTGTGTCCATACATTTTAGAGATACCATTGTAGCTTCCTCATATGCAGTTTGGCATTGGGAAGCACCAGAATACAAGATGCCATGAACCCTAAGGCTTGAAGGACTGTCCTTGCAGTCAGCTCGGACTGATGAGATAGTTGATGGAAGTAAAGGGATAGACTCTTTTGTTTGTCCGGGGTTAAAAAGGCCATCTGGGATGCTGTATTCAGTCTCACACCCAGAAAGCACATGTCTTGAGAGGGTACTAGACTGGACTTTATTTCGTTCACAGAATACCCTAGGCATCTTAGCACTGCTATCACATACTCCAAATGAAGAAGAAGCTCTTCTCTTCCTTGAGCCAGAATTAGGCAGTCGTCCAAATATGGATAGATCTGTATGCCTTTTAGTCTGAAGAAAGCTATCACTGGAGCCAGAACTTTCGTGAACACTCTGGGCACAGTAGATAAGCCAAAGGGCAATGCAGAGAACTGATAGTGAGAAGCCCCAGCTCGAAAACGCAGATACTTTCTGCAACTTAGTCTGATAGGAATATGAAGGTAAGCCTCCTTGAGATCCAAAGTTACCATCCAATGATCTTTGCCCAGCAGAGGTAAAAGCTGCTGCAACGTCAACATTTTGAACTTGGGAATGTCCAAATAAGTGTTGAGGATAGATAAATCCAAAATTGGTCTCCACGTGTTCCCCTTCTTTGGTACTAGGAACAGGCGAGAATAAAATCCTAGGCCCACTTCTGGCAGAGGGACCGGCTGTATGGCCCCTAGTTGGAGCAACAGAGAAACCTGTTTGTGAGCCTCTATTCTTTGTGGAGGAGGAACGTCTGGCATGCCTTTGAAAGGAGGCAAGGTATGGAAATAAAACCTGTAGCCGTGGTGTATGATATCCAATACCCATCTGTCCTGGGTAATTAAACTCCAATTTTCTTTGAAAAGTGCCAACCTTCCTCCCAAAGGTGCTGCCAGACGAGCAGGCTCTGGCAGCTGAAAAGGTAGGTCATTGGGTCTGCTTACGAAAGGACTGACCCCTGCCCTCACGCGAAGCCTGTGCAGGAGAACTCCCTGTTCTAGGCCTGAAAGAGCCCTGGGCTCTGCCCTTACCACGTCTAGATCTACCCCTAGACTGTGAATCATAAGAAGGATACATCCACCCTTTAGTAGGCCAATTTCTACTAAACTTTGGAGGCTGGACCTGCAAAAAATCTTTAACAGTCTGCATAGACTTAGCCTTGTCTTCCATTTTCTTTAAAACTGTCTCAACAGGAGGACCAAACAACACGTCAGATTGTAAAGGAGCATCTAAAATCCTTGTTTTAACATGTTCAGACAAATTCTGATCCCTCAGCCAGGCGTGCCTGCGAAGGACTGACCCAGTGGCAGCCACCCTAGACGAGGCCTGTACAGCATCAAAACCACATTGCAAAGAATGCTTACCCACCTGTTCAGAAACATGCACTAAATCTTGCAACTCCTTACAATCAATACCTACTGCCAGAGCATCAACCTTAGACTTCAATTGTGAAAGGAGATAATTTTGGTATTTCAACATGTGAAACTGACAATTCAGAGCCCTCATAGCAAGAGTGGAAGAAGTATAGACTTTCTTACCCCATCTATCCAAGGCCCTAGCCTCCTTGTCTGCAGGAACCGGATTCCTAACAACAGAAGCCTTAACACCTTTAAGCCCCTGGCTAACAGTTTCTGGGTCTGCCCTAGGACTCTTAAAAAGATACTTATGAGCTTCAGGCACCCTGTAATACCTATCCGGCTTAACAGGAGCAGGAGGCAAAGAATCAGGATTAAGAGAAGCTTCTGTAAAAACATCTTCCACTACATCCAAAACAGGAGGTATAGCCAAAGGCCTATGCTGGGGTAAAAACAGAAATTCCCTAAGCCTTTTCCTGGAATCAGAGAAGTCCTGACCTTCCCACTTAAAATGCTCCCTCATGGAATGAAGAGTTTCTGAAAAAGAAAAATCCTCAGGAGGAGTAGCAGAAGGAGTAGAATCATCCACATCAGAATCAGAATAAGGAGTACTCCTGCAAGTCTTCAGCCGAAGACTCAGAAACATCTGAAGCCTGCTCAAAACCCCCCAGCTCAGGATCCACCCTAGGTCTCTTATCAGGAGGGGGCATAGAACCCCTAATCAAAGTAATCAAATCTTCTGCCATTTTAAGCATATGCTTCTTGGGCACAGTACCTGAAGAGCTAGGGGTAACACCAACTGAAGCTAAACCTGGCCTGCCCCTGGGGGAAGACTTTGAAACAGAAGGAGAGGGCCTAGCCACCTTGGGAAGGGAGGGGAGTATAGTAAGAGGAGAAGCCCCCTCAGCCTGACTAGTCTCCTGAGAGGCCACATCCTGCAATAATAAGGTCTCACCCTGGGAACACAAAGAAACCTCCGGTGGAGCCACCGGCTCCACCGACACCTCTAAAGAACCGGCGTCTGGTACAGACGGTTCCTCTAGCCTAGGCTTAACTGCCTTGTCCTTGTGCTTCTTCGAAGAAGCGGGCGTCGGAGCATCCGACGGCATTTTATAGTTGCACCGCTTCCCAAAGACTAACCTTGCACAATCCAACCTTCTCTTTATAGTGCGTTTATTAAATCTAGCACAAGAGCGACAGCCAACAATGTCGTGCTCAGGCCCTAAGCAAGGAATACACAAAGTATGATAATCTCTATGCGGTATCTGTTTCCCACAAGAAATGCAATTATTAACTTTTTCTGACATCCGGTAAATGACTGAGGCAAGAAAAAACTAAAATATTCCCCAACGGGGTACTTAGCCAACTTTGAACTCGGTCTGAAACTTCTAAATCGAAAAATCTCAGAACGCCAACCGGCACTTGCAATACTGCTTCTGCATCGGACCATGCGGCAAAAAAGACTGAGGATATGACGTCGGTCATGCGCATTTGTACCCTGACGTCCTGATGTCAGTCAAATGCGCCCTGACCGACGTCAGCCTTATACTTTGATATTCGGGCCGACCGAGGACAGCGGACTACCCAAGTGTTAGGACTGCAGCAATGTGAGATGAAGAACATCCTTCCCCTTTCTCCAAGTCTGTGTCCTCTGTGAGGGACTCAGGGGGGGTCCAGGTGCCTCCTTTTGCACTTCCGTTTGTGAGGAACCTCCTCGGTGGGGCTATCCGAGGAGGGCTCACCCACAGAGTCTTGTTCCTCTAAGGGAACCAACTGGAGCACCGATGCAGGCTGTCCCTGTGGCCGAATGACGGAGGACAGGCCCAAATGCGCAGGGGTGACGGATGGATCCGCAGCCCAGACCGGGGATCTGGAAGTCCTCGACAGCACCCTCTCCACTACATCAAATGCCGAGGGCGAACCGCTCTCCCCTGGCTCCAAGAGCAGCCCCCTCGGCTCTGATGCATGGATCGGCATCGGAGCCGAAACAGTCAGACCCAAGAGGGAAGTGTGCTCCGACCTAAATGGTGCCGAAGACACAGTTCTCCCCACGGATCCGACGCTCGGCTCTCGGCCCCGAGAGCTAGGATCCGACACACTCGAGGGCATAGTCAGTGTCGAAGTAATCAAGACTGTTGGCACCGATGGTTCCCCGGGTCTGAAACAGCACGGATCCGAAGACTTTGAAACCCTAAACCGGGTTGGTGAAGGAGCGATTGGGGTAAAGAAAGGGGCCGAGCTCCCCCCCGGAGGGAGGGGGAGGCTGGAGCACCCCCACTGCATTTGAGCCTGCAGGAAACGACGCATCATCCGGTCCAAATCAGCGTCGGTCAAGCTTCTGGTGGATCTGGAGGTCGTAGAGGCGGACCTCGAGGGACACCGGTACTCCTCTTCCGGCTCCGGGGAAAAGCAAGGAGAATGGAGCCGAGAATGAGGAGAACCAAAGGCCTCTTAGCGGGACTAGCTACCTTCGCTGGCGGGGCTGAGGGATGAGACTCAGCCCGCCTTTTATGCTTATGCCAGTCCTTCTCTCTCCTTTTTTCTTTAGAAGAGGAAGAAGAGTCCCCTCACCCTGAGAAGCAGAGGGAGTTTGAGTCCCCAACAAGGGAGGGGGATTGGAAGGCACTGAAGCCGCAGCTGCGACCGGTGCCTTAGAGGGAGAGGAGGAAGAAGAATCCGGGGGCAACAATCCCGCCAGGATTAGCTTGTTCCTCCTATCCCTGATAGCCCAGGGGTTGAAAGCCGCACAAACCTGGCAGCTGGTGGATAAATGGGCCACCCCCAGGCAAATAACGCACTGAGTGTGGCCATCGGCTGGGGACAGCTTATGACCACACTCAGTGCATTTAGAAAAAATGGCTTTAGGCCCTTCAGCCATTACACTACACACTCACGCACTAGGGGGAGGGAATGAAACAAAATTTGAAGTAAATTTACCACAAAAAAAAATACGCTAAATATATTAGTCGATAAAGGGGCTAAACAAAACACACACACCAAAGAAATTTAGAAAAAAACGATTTTAAAACGTTTTTATCAAACTGGAAATTTCACACCCACGCCTAAGAGCTCATCTCTAGAAGCTGCTACAAGCCGTGGCAAACTAGATCTGAGGATGGGGGATGTGTAGCAGGGGATTATGGGTAGGGGAGGAGCTAGGAGCTCAGATCTTTTAGCTAGGTAAAGCTGCCGGCTCGAATCCGAGGACGGATCCGATACCCATAGGTTGCAGACCAAATGAAGTTAACTACTTCAGATTCACTATTTAATATTTTTAGCAATATACTTTTCCAGATATCATCTCATCCTACAAAGTTGTAAGCTCCTCCTTTTTGTGGTTGGATCTGTGAACAAGGTTATAAAATAATGAAAAAAAGAAAGACAAGCCAAAATAATTCCATTCAAGATTTGAGAGCATTGCTTAAAAATAGAAACCACATAGAATTCACATCATTTGCAATTCATAGGTTCATAGGTTAGTACTAGGCTATCAGCCCTAGGGCCTATACAAGCCTAGCCATAACAATTCCCTGGCTATTTCTTCCCACATTATTTACTTTCCTGGACCCCTGTCTAGCAGGGCGACTGATGTGATCCCTGGGGTGAATTTCCTTTCTCCCTTCCAATCGTCAAGGTTCCTCTTGAAGAGGTCCAAAGAGGCACTCTGCTTGACATGTATGGGCAATCTATTCCAGAGTTGGGGAGTCTCTGGGTCAGGAACCTATCCCTCCAGCATGTTTTGTTTATTGTGATGACAAGGTTTAGATCCCTGGAGCGTGTAGCTCTGAGGGATTGGGATTTCTTTAAGTGTAGCATGTCCAACAGCTCTGGGTTTGACATGGCCTTGTATGTTAAGCAGAGATCGCCTCTGAGTAGACGATATGTGACAGAGTATAGCTGGAGTTTTTAAGGCGGTCAGCGTAGGGCATCTGCTTTAGGCCTGTGATTCTTTTAGTGAGGTATTTCTGAGGCCTTTCCAGTTGTTGCAGATGTCTTGAGAGGTACATACCAAATGGGGCGTTGTATTCTATAATGGGTCTAATGAGGATGAGTACAGTGGGACAATGACCTCCTTTTTTCTGGATGAAAAGCCCTTCGTGATGAGGTGTGCCACATAGAAGGATTTCCTGATTGTTGTGGCGATGTGGTTATCGAAGGTGAGACCACTGTCCACCTGTGTCCCTAAGTCTCTTATCACACTTTCTGTGTTTAGTGTACTGCCACCTATATGGTAATTCATGGATACATGTTTTTCCCAAAGGGATAACAATACATTTCTTGGCATTGAGCTTGAGCCCATGGCTCTGGCACCAAGCATCTGTTTCTGTAAAGCCCTTTTGTAGAGTATCCACATCATTTGGGGATTCAATAATGGCTCCCAGTTTGCAGTCATCTGCAAACTTTGTTAGCCAGAGTCCCTTAGTGTTGACCTGTACTTCAGAGAAGTAGATGCCAAACAAGCGGGCCCCCAGGACTGAACCCTGAGGTACTCCACTTGTCACTTGTCTGGAGCTGGATTTGGAGTCGGCTACTTTTACAGTGTGGGTTCTATCAGTAAGCCATTTAGCAACCCATTGGGTGACATAGGGATTAATGCCCAACTTAGTAAGTTTATCTATGATTCCAGAGTGGGGGGTGGTGTCAAAGGTCTTGGCAAGGTCTAGATAGGCTGTGTGGACCACCTTACCCTTGTCCATGGCTCTGGAGACTGATTCAAAGAAGTCAATCAGGTTCAGGAGACAAGATCGGCCCTTCACAAACCCAAACTGGGTGGGGTCCAGTGTTTGAAGGTTGCCAATGTCTTTGTTTAGAAGTTCCATGATAATACGCTCCATGGCCTTGCAGATAAGGCTTGTCAGACTGATGGGACGGTAGTTTCCGGGATCCAAGGTGGATCCCCTTGTGGATTGGGATAACTGTAGCTCTGCGCCACTCAGTGGGCATGAAACCTGAGGTGAGGCTATGATTAAACATGACACTTAGGTGAGGTGCCAGTTCATATTGTAGTTCATGTAGTACACAGCCGGGATGTCATCTGGTCCCATGGATGCTGTATTCTTGGCTTTAGAGAGTGCGTTTTGTACCTGTGTGGCCGTTATTACTGGAATTTGGCAATCTTCGGATATTGAGATGGGCCATTTAGGGGGTGAGAGGGGGGTGAAGTTGGCACTGAATCTATCTGCCAGGATATTGGCAATATCCTTTGGATCAGTATATTTAATACCATTCTGTTTTAGCTCAGCGCAGATCTGAGCATTGCCATTTAGATTCTTGACATAGTTATAGAATGCTTTGTGGTTGTCTTTGGAATCTTTGGCAATTTTATTTTCGTAACTAGCTTTGGAGGATTTTATGAGGCATCTCAGTTTCTTACTGAGGCCAGTAAGGGAGTTTTTTGCATCCTGGGATTTTCCTCTTTTCTGCAAAAGTTTCTTCCTTTTGTTGTAAAGTTTGTTTATGGCAGGGGACCACCAGATTGGCTTCCTTTTTTTGGATGAGAGCATTTTGGTTCTATTTGGGATGGCACGATTCATGCATGAGTGGATGTGCTCGTACAGTGCCTTAGTGTAGAATTCAGCAGTTGAACTTTCAGTTCCCGTCTGCATGGGTGTTATGAAGTTTGTCACTTCTGACTTGAGTAGCATGAAGTTGGCTTTGGAGAAGTTTTTTATGGTGGTTTCTTTACTGGGGGGTGGGGTGGGATGTGGATGTTAAGGGTGATTAGCTTATGGTCAGACCTCACTAACGAGGGGGTGACCATAGGTATGGAGCATTGATTTCCCATGTTGGTAATGACCAGGTCTAGGATATTGGAGCCCCTGGTGGGACTATGGATTAGTTGATCCAGGGCATTAGAATTTATGAATTCCAAGAACCGTTGCGCAAAGGTGTTGGGACACGAGTAGTTTTCCCAGTTAATGGCAGGGTAGTTAAAATCACCCAGTATTAGGGTGTTTGGTTCTATCTTAATATTTTCCAGTATGTTTAGAAAGGTGTAGTGAGAATCTTGGGGTATGGTGGGGGATCTGTAGCAAGCTACAATTTGGATTGCAGTCTTACCTAGTGTTAGTTGCACTTGGAGAATTTCAGACACATTGTGTTGGCCAACTAGCCTGGCGGTGTGAATATCCTTGGTGAATATTGACACTCCTCCACCTTTAGTGTTTCGGTCCTGGTTTGGTGGCCGAAAAGTGTGGTAAGAGTTGTAGCCTGGTATTGCAGGGGTGCTCTCTGGAGCCTTGAACCAGGTCTCAGTTACTGCACAGATATCGATGTTCTCCATTTTTAGGAGTGCCTCGAGAGAGTGCATTTTGAGGTTTAGACTTCTAGCATTGAGTAGCATTACCTTCAGATTTTGCCTTCAGAATTGTCTAAAATGACCTGAATACAAGTTCCAGCAAGGAATTAGCCTTCCGTAGAAAAACGGAAGTGTTTTCTTTTTAAAGGGTGATCTTTTTGCAGACAAACACGAATTACTAGCTGTAAAAATTTACAAACCAGGAAAAGAGCTGCACAATAACAGATTTAAAACATTAATTAATTCCTGCAGCAACATATGAACTTTACTATATGTTATTACAGACAGTGCTGGAATCCTGATAAAATCATAATTGGCACACAAAATCAAAACATTTAACTTCATCATTCATGCACAATAACATATAAAAAAGAAACTATGTACAACAGTGCTGCAGTTCTGGCATTAAACTTACCTTGCTTCAAGGAGTACTATTCCCATTACTTCTCTTTTATGTTCATCCTTGATGTCTTCATTTATGTCTGTTCCTCCAAAAATTACTCCATAAGGTATTCCAATATCTAAGAAACAGAAACAGCTATAAAAACAATGATAAACATGGCCTGATTTAATATCATTACTGTATAGGTTTAACATATATAGTACATCCTAGCATACTTCTCCTTTAACAGTATTCAGTGCTCAGTAACAGTCTAGTACCTACTCAAAAAAAAAAAAAAAACACAAGTAAAGTAGAGCTACGGTTCAATTGCACAATATGTCTTTTCAAACTAAAATACAGTTATAGTTAATACTGTATCTTTACAAATTAAAATATAGAGTTTCTTGATTTAATGCATCTTTTTACTATATTTTGAATGGTGTTGTGGCAAAGTGGGGACCTAGTCTCAAAGTACAACATCTGGGTAAGCTAGTTTTTTGTTATGCCTTTATGTAGTAATTACAGTTGCTGACACTGTAGTCCTAATAGTCCTTTTGCAAAAAAGACATCTACAGAGAGATCTTGCCAAATATATTTGCTGAAATACAAACTGCAGTTCACAAATGCTCAGTTTACTTTACTACTTAATGATGAAGAACACAGTGATTTACAACTATACCATAAAATAATATTTATAACCATACATAAGAGGAGCAATATGTAATAGAGGCAAAAAAAAAACACTAGAATAAATTCATAAAGTGCACAAAGCAATTTCAGTGAATTCATAACACACAGGTATTGCTGCAATACAAATAACAAATGCAATGCAACTCAAGCAATATGAAATATGTATACAGGGTACAACATTTTGATCTTGTCAGCCCAGTAACAGCTCTAAATTAATTTCACATGCTGTATGATCCAAGGTTTCCAAAGGACTTACAAGCCTAACTGCTATCACAGGTCCACAACTTTGATACTGCTTACAAGTAACTACACAAGCTAACAATAAACATTGTTAGTACTGCATAACTGTATCCAGATAAGTGCGGGGCAATATGAGATATGATGGCATGCATAGAAGAATTATTTCACCTACAGGTACACAGACTGCTGTAGTTGACAGCAAAATACAAGTATAAAGTGGCAATGTCTGCAAGAGCTAAGAACTTATGCTGAAACAGCCAGAGTCTGGTGCAACAGTTACAAGAAGGCTAAAAATATATACTCACACACCATGTAATTATACATAAAAGAATCAAGAGCAAGCATATAATAAGGCAGAATTCTGCTGTTTACAAAACTCTGACACTATGTTGAAGTTGAAGAAATACCTGTGGGTAAATAAAACTAAGTGATCAGTTTTCATTTTTGGGCATGCTATTTATTCCGAAAGACATTTGAAGTAAATGATAATATTTTACCCCACCAATGCTTTTTACAAGAAAAACAATAAGACCGTGAAAAAGAAATATCAGACACTTCTAACACACTCTTTGTGAAGTAGTTTTACAGATGGTGTCTTTCCTAAGTCACCGAATCCTATATATTGTATTTTTCCAACACCCACTGTTTACAGTTTGCATAGTGGTGGAATGGTAAAGAAACAAGGAGAAGTGTGAGCAAAGGGAAAAACAGTTCACTAAGCATGTTTGATTGTTGGCCAAAGAATACCTTGAGTGCTTATTTTATATATATTTGTTTGCCTTTTTCTAAAATTAAGTAATTTAAACCAAAAGGAGTGACCTTGCAGGCTAATTTTCTTATCAAAATTCTTAATGCACAATTCTTGTATTTGATCATGAAGCATACTATACTGCACCAGGTTGGCAGGGAAGGAGATCATCTGACTAAGTAATAAATGGAGTGCTTGGATTCATTTGGTTAAGGTGATACAGATAACAAATTCCAAACCTATCTTCCATTTTTCACCAAAAAGATATCAAGTCAACAGCCTTTCTCAGAAACATCTGTACTCACCCTAGGGTTGTCTTTTGCCTTATTGCCATAACAGTCCTCAGTAAAGCTACTGCAGCTTAGTACCTAGCTCTGGAGGACAGATAAGAGACTGCATACACTTTATATCTGCCTTTCAGCTTGCAGCACAAAGATAGAACAAATAATCCAGATATCTTCATCTTAGTAGCATGTACTAATGAGAACTATGGTAAAATAGGGTTTTCCTCTTGTGTCCCTCGACATTCACAGCACTTCACAGAACAAAATACTTAGCTAGAATCACACTGAATGTCTTTCCACAACACAGCAGCCCTAAATAGTGGCACAACAGGTACTACAGTCATCTTTGATGCTTGAAAGCCAGAAAGCTGTGGATTATAGTATCACAATAGGTGCACATGGTCAGCCATGACACTGCACTGCACCGCAATATTACGGGTAGATTCAGTCCCCAGGTGCCATCCTTCAGAAGAGATGTTAAACAGAAGAACTTCAAAAAATGACCCTGGAATTCACTTTAAAAGAACATTTTTATTTCACAAAAATAATAAAACTGATAGAACTGTTATTTTGTAAAATAAACACCATCATTAAAGAGGATGCCAGAGGTGGTGGCTTTATTTGAGATAGTGTTCTGGCTTGGCTTATCAGACTCAGATTAACTTGGTTCAGCTACATTTCCCATTGATGTAAAACACAAGTCTCATTTGTCTGATTAGTGGTCAATCAGATGCATATAAAAGATACCATGGTATTTTTCCTATTTTTATTAAAAGTAATGTAAAATGAAATACAACTCAGAAAATAAAGTTAAGTATTCTGGCACTTATAAACAGTATAAAGCAAATTTCAAAATCAAAACACAAATTAGTACAGCAAATACTGAAATTGTGTTTTCATTTTTAAACAAATGTCCAACATTCTTTATTATACAAAATAACCAAATGCCTCCCCGCTCACATTTCCAGCTCAGCAAAAATAATTACTTCATGTGCTCTACATTCCCAGGCACCATCAATTGAAAAAGAAACAAGTTATGTACTTAACTATAAAGATAAATATGGATGAAAAAGTCCATCTTTCTCAACAGTAAAATTAAGTCAGCTTGGCATCTGAAACTTTCCCAAGACTAGTAGCCCCTCCCTTTTTACCCCTAGTGCTCTGCAAAACGACAGAGCTCAGTTATGCCATAAGAAGGTGGAACAGGAATACATCATAACAGCAATAAAGACCTCTAGACCATGTTAGCATGAGGAAAAGGAAAAGGTGGGTGTTTGTATTGATGAGAATGGAACTGTTCAACCAAATCAATCATTATGGTATCTTTATAAACTCCACATACAGCTGAAAAAATGAGCCCCAAAGAAAACCTGGAGCTAGGGATTGCATCCGACTTACGACATCTTGTGAAAGTATATAGCGAAGCCCATGGAGCAAATACCAAAATATCAAAAGACAATACATTCGTGATAATTGCCTGCGATGCACCTTGTCTTGCAGTTTAGTCAAATCTAACTCCTTGTGACCATAAGGATTTCAACATACCAGGTCCGCCTGTCAACAATGACTTCTTTAAGTTCTTGCCAATTCATATTCACTACTTTAGTAATGATGTCTTTCTATCTTAGTCTCTGCCATTTCCTTATTCTTTTTCTTTGATGTTTCCCAACATCAGTCTCTTCTCTAGCTTTCCTATGAGAGTGCTTACCGATTACATAATGCACTATTGAATGGCATGAATATTGTAGCTACTTGTTTCTTTAAAGCTAAGTTGTGTCTCTAAAGCTAAATGTGTTTGGTAACCAGACTTTAGTATGACAAGCTCTTTGCAGGGCTGTTCATTAGAGTGAAAATTGAGAGCCTTCTGTATATTTTTTGAGAAGCAGGATATTCAACATTCAACATTCTTTGACTCTCAGTCATAAGGCACTGTTGCAGTAAAATGCTAATGTGTTATAATGATTTATGCTATATGTAAAGATTTTACTAACATAGTTTAGGGTTTCCTCGGGTAGTCTAATTTGTTTAAGCTACACAGCTTCTTCTGACTGCCTCTGAAATCAAGCTCTCTCTCTATCCCTCCCAGGTCTTCCCCTGCACAGCGTGAGGCAGAAAAGAACTTCGCCCTTTTCGAGCGACTACTCTACTATTGCCCACAACCTGTAAAAACAAAACAGGTCATTATCTGGTCATTTTAGTATAGACTTTAAAGTAAAGTATTATTTAAGGGTCCTCAGCACAAGCACGAATCTATCTAGGCTTACTCAAACAAAAAATCCAAGCTTGTTTGCATATACTCCACTTAAACTACAGAACACACTCTAAAACTAAGGCAAACAGCTATAAAATTTAAAAAACAAGCTCCCAAAGCATAGGAATTGAACCTGATGTTTGTTTAGACGAGATTACTCACCTGCAAGTTAATTATTCAGGAGTTACATCTTGAAACCTGGGCTCTAGTGGCTTAGTGTAAACCCCGTTCTGCGAACACTCGCTTCGCTTGTGCTCGCGCCGCTCTCCGCCCTGCCCCCTATTCCCACCCGCCCCCAGTACTCATACTTTTATAACCTCAAACCACTCCCCCTACTGTCCACTAACTTCCTGTACCACACTACCGCCCTCTAAGATCAAATGGAATATGACACCACCCAGGAAGCTTATCATACTAACTCTTTTTCCCCTCCTACTTGTCCCTTACCTAGCTACCCTATATGAAACCTGGTCTTACATAGGCTTCCACCACCCAGGCTACCAAACCAACCCCTACCCCATAATTAACAACAGAGGTCATGACTCAACTCCCTACTCACCCTCCTTGTTAGAACTCGAACGCTATGTAATTATCAAACCTACCAATATTAGGCCAAATGATAAACATTACTACAAACTTCTACTCAAAGCCCTCAAATTCATTACGACTCTGAATCACAGACTAGCCACAGATGGTGATATCCACCCCAACCCTGGCCCTTCCCCTCCACTCAATTCTAATTCCACCCTATCCTCCCCTCCACTTCTCAATCTAAACTCTAGACCCTTTAACTCTCTTCTGACCGGTCATCTAAACATCAGAAGTGTAAACAATAAGATTCCCAACCTACATGCCCTTTTAGCTACTTGTTCCCCATACCTACCATGTCTCACAGAAACCTGGCTTAAACCAAGTACGAAAGACACACAGATAATCCCACCAGGGTATGATATACTAAGAGAAGACCGAATAACTCGTAAAGGTGGCGGTGTAGCCATACTCTACAAAAATACATTACAAATCTCCCTTGCCTCTCCACAACCCCTCCTAACAAACAATGCCAAAATTCTACTTGTAAAACTTCAACCAAACAAACATAAAAACATAAATATAGCATGTATTTACATCCCCCCAGGCAACAATAATAACAAAACCTTAGAGGACTTTCTCCACTGGTTAACTCAAACTCACCCCCAGGAATCCATAGTGTTAGGTGACTTCAACATCGATTGGAATTCCTTCTCATCTAGCTCCCCATCTAGCAGCATAAATCTACATGGCTTTTCTCAGCTCATATCCACTCCTACCAGACTAGGTAAACCCCAAAACAAAGACAGCATCCTGGACTGGATCCTTACTAATAAAGATCCTGACCAGTACTCAGCAGGTACTCACCCAGAGGACATGAGTGATCACTTACTCACCTATGTTATCAAATTCAAGAAAATCACCCCCCTTCTTACAACCATAAAAAAAATCAGGAACAATAATAAATTCAATGCCTCCATTTTTCAAAATGAACTTAAAGCCCACAACTGGACAATACTCAAGTCTCTTCCTCTTGAAGAGGCAGTTATCTTCTTCAACACCACCTTCCTCAAGATTCTAGATTCCCATGCTCCAATACGGTCCATTAGAACTAAAACCAAAACCGCACCATGGCTCTCTAAGGAAACAAAATCCAAAATCCTATCTAGAAACAAGATGTGGGTCACATGGCGTACCTCTAAAGACCCACACTCCCACCAAACATTCCGGCAACTTAGAAATGAAACTAAAAGAATGATCTTAAATGATAAAAAAACTTCTTCCTCCACCTCCAACACAAACACCTTAATAATCCACAAAAATTCTGGGCAGGCTTAAACAAGCTCCTGCACCCAGGCCAGGCAACCACCCCCACTCCAACAACTTGCAAACAGTGCCCTGTAAACATTGCTAACACATTCAATAGTTTCTTCACAGAAACTATACAATCCCTGGCCACACAATTCAAACAACCAGCCCACTCCACTACCCATGTCAGCAGAATACTACAACTACATCAGATCATCTATTTACCTTCGATCCAGTACCCATATCCTCTATAACATCTCTTCTTAAAAAACTAAAACCCACTAAGCTAGCAGCTGACCTTCTCCCAGCTGAGTTTCTGCAAAAAGCAGCTGAGGCCATTTCCTACCCGTCTCCATAATCATAAACCGTACCTTGTCAGAAGCCTTCATCCCCTCCATATGGAAAATGTCCCACATTATTCCTCTCCATAAAGGTGGTAGCTCACTAGAGCTAACCAACTACAGACCTATAGCTATACTCTCACCCCTGGCCAAAATTATGGAAAAGTGTGTCCACAAACAACTGATGGAACACCTCACCAAAAATAAAATTCTAGCCAACTCCCAACATGGCTTCAGGCCAAATCACAGTACCACATCAGCCCTACTATCCTTTTCTAATACCATCAATAACTTCAGAAACAATAATAAACTATCATCTGCTCTTTTCTTAGACCTCTCCAAGGCCTTTGATATGGTGAACCACATTCAACTCCTCCATACATTAAAAAAACTATCACTCAGCAATTCCACGTTGAAATGGTTCCAATCCTACCTGTCCAATATGCAACAGGCTGTTCTATGGCAGGACAAATTATCCACATGCCTACCTGTTACACTTGGAGTTCCCCAAGGATCTATTCTTGGCCCTCTTCTCTTCACCATCTTTGTTAATGACCTGCCCACAATCACCCCCCATGCCACATGCATTCAATATGCAGATGATTCGACTATCATCAGCACTGCCACCAACCTGGCAGACCTCACTGCTTCAACCCAAGACACCTTCAACCTAATAGAAAAATGGTTCTCATGTCGTCAACTAGTTCTCAACCCCAACAAAACAAAACTACTTACTTTCTCACCCACTAACAAGACTCTTCCCCCCACCTTCTCTATTACATCCTCCAATGGAATCACTATATCACCAGAAGCTCACACAAAGCTATTAGGTGTTACCATTGATAACTCCCTTTGACACCCATTTCAATCTAACCATCAAAACCGTCAATAAAAAGCTTGGCTCTCTCTATAAAGTAAAACACTTTCTCACTCCTCACGCTAAAATTACAATTGCCAGCACACACCTACTATCAACTCTTTTCTATGCCTCCCCCCTTTTTACAAACCTAAACAAGACAACCCTTAACAAACTTGCTTCTTGTTACAATCACATAGCTAGATTTGCCACAAATTCCACCTTTAGAACGCACCACTGCACTAACTTGAAGCAACTAGGGTGGTTAGAGTTTTCCAGCCAACTCCATTTCAACCAACTCAAAGCGGCTCACCAGATACTGTATCACCCAGAGAAAACACCAGCTCTGAACAAGATCATTCACCCCTATATTAACCTGCAATCTTTACGCTCCTCCAATAAGATCTTAGCTCAAACTACCAAAGCCAATAATTCTGCTGGGGATTCTCTATTCTCAAACTTTGTAGGTAAAATGTGGAACTCCCTACCGACCATGCTCACCTCAGAACCTTCACTCCTACAATTCAAAAAAAAGCTTAAACCCCATCTCAATACTCTCTGGCAATGTCCCTGTTCCAAACCTGATTAACCACTATCATTTACCCTTCTCTTACCTCACTATCCTTAACCGCTTTTTAACAAGGCGCCTCGCCTTTGTAACTGACCTATGTTTGTTTTTATATGCTGCTGTTATTTTTTTCCCAAGATGTAATGCATCTTTATATTGTATTTAGAACTCAACTATCTTCCTTTTTTGCATTAACAATGTTCATATGTCTGTTATGTACCTGGAGCTTTTCTCCCCGGGCCTCCGCTGAAAATGGACATGTATCCAGTCGGACTCTCCCGGTTAACAAATGTAAAATAAATAAATAAAATTAAATTAAGTGACATGCTCAAAATCGTGCAGTTAGACAAATGAAGGCTGACAGAATCAATCATGGACCATAAAAAGCAACTCAATAGCTTATAAGCCTGAATCTTCTGCACCAACTGCCAAAAACTAAAATACACTGCAGTAAAGTAAAACTGTTCAAATATAAGAAAGTCTGACATTAAATGATATTCAGCTGCAGAGAGAAGTAAAGAATAGCAAATACAGAATGAAAAGTGCAACAAATTCAAAAATTTAACAAAAAAAAAAAAAAAAAAACAGAGAGAGACTCTGTAGCCTGATGCTAGTTATCCTTATAAAAGGTCTTATTTCTTTTACAGGTAACATCCTAAACAGAGCTTTCCACATACCTCCTACTTCTGAGAAAACATGGCTCACAGTTTCTTCTTCATGATCCCAGTATTACCACAGCCACTCTTCCCTTACTTGGTACCTCATTTCACCCCTGATAAGAAGCTTTACATATAAGAGACTCCAAGTGAAATCCGATGTGTTGGTGTCTCTCTATATCTTACTTCTCCTCTTTACAAATTTCTGTATTTCCTAATAATTGTTCCCATGAAGGGCACATAAAACTCTCCTCCATTCTAAATTTACAAATATTTTCTGTCACTTAATACCTCTCAACTGTACAGATTTTTGCCTCATATTTTGGTCTGTTTTTCATAAAATTGTGGTTTACTGGCAAATCATTGAAGACTGAAAATAATGACAAGACATTTGAGTTTCAGACTTCATACCCTTCAGAAAATTAATGCTAATGCAAAACCTGTTATTCTATCAACTTTCTAAGTTTGTAAGAGCAATATTTAGAAACTGTCCCTATTTTGGGGCCTTTGTCTCACGTATTTATGGCTTTGTCCAAATTTCTTGCTCTTAATGTTGAGGTACATAATGTAACCCCTGCATCTACCTTCAATAAATGGATTTTATGGAAAAATCATGCATTACACTGGACCTTTTTTCCTCTTCACTGTGCGCTGACTCCCAATATTTATTTTATGTAAAATAAAACATACTAGTACTAAAGTGTTCTGGTTTACTCCTGCAGTTACTAAAGTATTAAACAGAACTAAAGCAAATAAAACTTAGAGCAATGGTCTCAAACTCAAAGACTGTGAAGGTTGGCTGAGGGCTAGTACAACTGACCGAGGCCACTATTTTTCAAATCAAAAAGAAAAGTAGTTAGTGCAGCCAGGAATATAATACAGTAGCTTCAGTCACCCAGTATCATACTTGTTTGTGGGCATTATGAGGCCTGAGGAATGTGAGTTACGATCACATATCTAGATCTTCACTTTTAAGTAGCTGCCTTCTTTTTTATTAGGTTTAATCTAGAACTACAATTCCCATGAAAAAAATCACGTATTTCAGTTCTAATTTCCCTAACTCTCAGCCAAGTATGACTCGAATCTCAGCAATATTGATTTCAAAAAGTTTGAAAAAAAAAAAAACTACAACCACCTCCACCATTTAAAAACACCTTGCATTTTCCTTAGTGTTTCTTTCCAAGTATCATCCACAACCGTCACACCACCAAACCTTCTCCGCAAAACTTGAAGCATCTCCTGGGGAAAAATATACCCTGTAATAAATGGGGGGACTCAACAACCCAAACATGCAAGCATGAGAGGTGCAGAATCTTCAAGCATCATTTCTTCACAAATGTGTATGTTCGCAGTCTCAAGTCTATAAATGTAGGTTTACTAAGCAATGCCAACTTTCCTGGTAAAATTAAAATGATATCAAATTCAACAAATACACTTTTCCTTGCATGAATGGTATATATGCACAGATTCTATCAAAAGGTTTAAAAATAATAAGCCTACAATATCTGCTGCTACTTGGCATTCACACTTTGTTGTTATTCACTTGCATAAGGTCCATGCTTCTTAAGTCTCTATTTTTGCTCACACTATTACTGTAAGGACAATAGCTAAGCACACCCACCTCTATAAATATACTTATTGTCCTTCTTAATGCAACTTCCCTTGAAATGTATTTCATGCTTCTATAAAACATGTTATACATCAACATCCTAGTCTTAACTCACACACATCTCATCACACCTTACCTTCAAATTGCATATGCCCAGTTTTTTCATAATAATTTTATTTCTAACAGAGCTCTTGCATTTGTCACTAATGGCTTACCTACGGCTTCTTTTGTGAACTTTCGGTTATATGGCCCTTACACAAGGGTACGAATTACTAAAAGCAAGTCGTAACAAACAAGCTGCAAAAAAGGCATCATGTTGTCACATTTCTTCCACTGGAACTTGTCATTCCAGCTGCCTTCACACATTGAAGCCCAACACAGACTCATCAGCTAGATTATAAATTGATTAATGCATGCACACAGATACTCATCAGCTCTTAATATTGTCAGAAACATTCTATATATCTTAAGTACAGTCCACTACTTGAGCACACACCTTAACATGGGAGTCGCACACTACTAATGTGCTCATATTACCTGTCCTTCCCTCAAACTCCCTTGATTTTCTTGTAATTTTTTACTAATTGATTTGGCTGGGTGTCCTGTTTACTCTTATATTTAGTTGTTAGATGGGATTTTTTGCAGAAACCATAGCGGTTATGGACATCAGCTGGGTACAACAACTCTGTATTTCTAAAGGTTAGCCAAACAGTCTACTTATGCTGTGCTGATGAGGTCATAAGAAGACTGAAACACGCATGTCCACAGTGTGTGGAGTTTTGCTTTATTGGCCTGAATTTGTCCATTAACAAACTTAAAAAGAAAAAAAAAGTCATGGGCATTCAGAACTGCTGTACAGCTGAAACACCGGATGTCCTAAAGGGGTAATTTGCATATATCCCATTATCCATTTTTCCAAGTGCTTTTAAGGAATCACACATTGAAACTCTTGCTAGGCTACGATTTTCTTGTAATATTTTACTAACTGGTTTAGTTGTGTGTCCCGTTTACACTTTTATTTAGTTGTTTCATGCTAAAGTAAATATCTGTGTCAGTCCAACCTAATGCAATGTGTTTAAAAGCACAATAACAGGACTAAACGTAAAGGTAATTTACCAGTCATTTCTTTCTTACTGGACTGAACATCATTTATTACTGGCATCTATGCCACATCATTCAGCCATTTCTGAAATGGTTTAGTACTAACAATAAGGCTACTGAATCTGCTTGTAAGCCAGTCATGTTTGTTGTTGCTAACGGCTTTTATGTATACAGAATGTATCTATGCTTAATGCAGAGTCATCTTCTCTGTTACTTTTATTTTATTGTATCTTATTGTACACATTTGTTAAGTGGGTAAGCCCACTGGACACAAGTGCCCCTTTCTAGAAGTGACTAAAGAGTACTTTCTAGTTAAGCAACTTGCTCAGAGTCCCACAATAGGCAAATGGAGGTGAGAGGAATCAAACTCTACTTTTTTGTAACAGGAAGCAGCTCTTTAACAGTCCATGGCTTTAATGCCATTTATTTATCATTGTTTTATTCTGAGAATGTGAAGGACTAGATCATACGGGCCCCTTTTCATCCAAAGTTTAACTATAGTAATACAGCAAGAACAAAAGATCAAACTCAACTGATGAACTAGATAGAAAATAAGCAGATCAGGTTGCTGTCATTCTCAACCTTCTTTTTCCCATTTTTAAATGGGTTTGGGGTGCCACATCAACATTTTTCAATATGATTACAACAGTACACAACATAAAAAACACTGCAAGCTCACCAGACAAGAAACCTACCAAGTTTTTTTCCTGGCAGGGTATCCTATATCTGAAATCATCATGAGCTCCAGCAATGCAAGTTTATTTAGGTAATATTTCCTTGTTTGTTGCCACTAAGCACTGATGAGTGTTCTAACCATGTCCATGTATATTTTCAAGATGGCCTTCTGCAACAGATCCAACTAATGGGCTTATATTTCTTGTTTACTTTGTTATCAGGCTAAAAACCTATGCACCCATATCTGTTGAACCAAAATCCGTTGTGACCTAACCTGGCATCCACGTAACATGCCTATGGATGGTTTATTCTCCAATCAGATCTCTAGTTCTTTAGCACAATCAAATCAGAAGACTTTCCCATAAAAAATAAATAAAAATTTCAATGAAAAGTGTTATTACAGGATATGACCTCCTGCTAAATTATTTTAAACTGTAATAATACACAGTGGAATAAGGAATAGCAGTTGGGAAGGGCAGAGAGAAGATAAAATTGGAATCACTTCACCTCTGAGAGATCTACTCAAAAAACATGTAACTCAATATGACTGCCGCCTTACTTTGAGAGGATTTTTAGGTCTAACCAATGGATTGGACTCTCAAGCAACAAAAAGTCAAAAACTGAAGTAGAAACATGTAGAAGATGGACAAACTAGAGCAAGCAAATATTTAACACATACTACTATGCAGAAAAGCCCTGACAAAGAAGGCAAAGTTCCTATAATGCAGGCCTAAGCTACAGTGCTTCAGGACAGTTTGCAATGCTACAAGAATGACCTTTTACTGCATCAGAAAGGGAAAATGTTCATCTTAAAATTAGAATAAAACATGCTTAAGCAGCCAAGTACCACCTTCAGTTCCTTACAAAACTTATTAAATGAAGACAAGATTACCAGAAAGCCTGCGTTATCCTCAGGAAGATTTAGTGGCCAGTTTATATGTAGAGAATGGAGAAAAAGTTCTGAGCATCGAGGAAAAAATACTGTAATAAAGTTCTAGCATGGA
>NC_056733.1:387988389-388015889 GCF_019279795.1 Protopterus annectens
AAAACCAATCCAAAGTGCTATACAAAACTTTTCAGAACAGTTTACAGACTTTAGTAAATCTTTAAAGCAAATAAACAATAGTATTGTTACTATTGAAAATAAAATCTTAGCTTTGGAGGTTAAAACAGACTTATTGGAAAGTGGCTTTAAATCTAGAGATAAAACTGTTTCAGATTTACAAGCTAAAATATTGGATCTGGAAGCCAGGAGTCGAAGAAATAACATCATTATTTGTGGTTTACCTGAATCTTATGACAATAAAAACTTGTTATCTGTGACTAAAAATATCTTTGAAACACTGTTAAATTGTGAAGCTTCTTCAAAATCTATAATTGTAGAGAGAGCACACAGAGCACTGCGTACAAAGCAAGATTCTTCCACACCAAGGTTAATTTATACTAAGTTACTAAACTTTCAAGACACTTTCCAGATCCTAGAAACTGCTAAAACAAAGAAACAATTCATATGGAAGTCTCACAAACTATCATTTTCCCAAGATCTTCCTGCACAGATCAAATTAAATAGACAAAAACTAGCCCCTATTGTGCTGACTTGATAAAAGAGGGATTAGATTTGAATGGCATATCCTAATACCTTGTCTTTCACAGCTAATGACAAAAGATTTGTATGTTCAGATCCTAAAGATGCAAAAGACATTTTTCTTAAAACATTTAAAAAGCTTCCTGACACTGTATCTTAATATTCTACTGTTAAAGAACTACAATAAGGTTTGATCTTTTCTTTAATCTGACAGTATTTGTGTTACATGATTTGTAATTCTGGTGTGACATAATTATATTACCTTAAGAACTTGTCATGTAATTTACACATGATGGATTTGGTGTGACAGTGTGCAGTGACAGGATATATACTTGTTAGATTTGTGTGGATTAATAGAAGCATTTAAATTCCTGTATTTACTTTTTTCTCTTTCTCTCACATATGCTTGCTGTGTAAATAGATAATATGTTAATTTTACTACAAGCTTTGGAGTTACAGCCTTCTGTGTAAGCTAAATGATTTTTGGAGGAAAAACATTCCATCTCAACATTCTAGCAAGAAAATCTTCCCCTCAGAGTTCCAGCTGATGCTCTGCATGAACATGCACACTACAGTCTCTCTGAGATGGATGGTGATGTCATCATTTGTGAGGAAAGAAGGACAGTTTCAAATACACAAGTCTGCTTGTTTTCAACAAGTATTCAATAGCACTAACTTTTTAATAGATCTGGATATTATTTAAAGTGTTTTCTCTTCATAAATGAAGGTTGCTTTTAAATTTAAACAGATTCATGTCACATAATATATTCAGTGACTTTTAGTGTGTCTGCATGACTTCAAAGCAAGCTGCTACTTTCATAAAGCAGAGTGAAAATGTTTCTGGAAACAAATGAACAGGTTAGTTTTATATATTAAAATTCTAAAGGATGTGTAAAGAAATGTACATATTTTCCTATTCAGAATATTTTTTCATACAATATTTTATATTATACTGAAGTGTTTAATTTGACAAATGTTACAAAGTATACCTGTTCATATGAAAGTTTCATGTTCTTTCTATTCTCTGCTCTCTCTCTTCTCAGAGGCTGGATGTGATATTTATGATTAGTAGTTTATGTTTAAGAAAGCCTTTACTTATTTGAAAGGTTTGAAATAACTATCTTTAATATGATTAGCTGAATCTACATGTATATATTTAAGCCCATAGATTTACTGCATTTAGCTTGCTTGTTTCTGTTTTAATTAGATGTTCAAAATGTTTACTTTAAAAGCCTTGTCTTTTCATGCTGTTTTGTTATGTTACATCTATAGCTTAGAAGAATAGTATGGCTACATAACCTAACAAAGTCATTAGTAAAATATTCAAAAAGTAGATTTAAAATTATATGTATGCACATTGTTGTACATTCAGTCCAATATATATGATGCTGTTTAAGTTACTATTTAATAATATAATTATACTTTATTCATGTATATTAACTAGTGTTAAAACCTTACAGCTTATAATATTTCATTTTGAATAGTTCCTGTACTATTATTATCTGGTTAATAGATGCATCTCCAGACTGAATTGTTTTTCATTTTGAGATATGGTTGCTTGGTAGTTGTTTTTTGCTTTATTTGAACTATAACTAAATACTCATTCTACAGTTATTAGTGCTTTTATCATACTAATGGTCATGTTGATTAATGAAATTATCACTAAAGTACTAAAGAAGGTTCAGTAGATAGTGCATGACTATTATCTTTAGTTCAGTAATGCTATGCTTATTTACTTATATTATAATGTTACCAGTTGGTTTTGTTATACTTATATATGTTATCTTACATATCTTTCAGTTTTAATTGTATTACTTCTTATGATAGAGTGTTCTAGTTAAGCAGAGTGTGATTTATTTATTATTTACTTGTTTCTCTTTCTCTTGAAATACTTGAGGAAATACATTTAATCACTATAAATTTCAATTTAAGGATAGGAGCTTTAGATTAGTATTAGAAGTAGGGATTAAGCATGTTGGACGTCTTGAAATTAGTTAATTTTGTATATATTTTTAGTAGTATTACTCGGACTTTATGTTATGTTAGGCTTCCTTTGAGTGATTTGTATTCTAACTTGAGGTTATTATTATCTATAATTACAATGTTTTTTTCATGTTCTTCTGCTCTTCCTTTATCACAGGGGGATTGGTGGGTAGGCACTAGGGTTAGGATAAAGGTTATTATTATACATTTCATGGTTCTTAAAAAAACTTTTTTCTTTTTATTTCAACAAATGTTATTTGATGACTTGCTTGAATACTTAGACTGTTTTTTCTTTTATTTTTTTCTTCTTCTTTTTAATGTTGTGTTGGATTTGCACCTTGAGTTCACTTTTATAGCATCAATAATGATTATACTTGTAGAATATGCCTGTTGACATAATTTTAGATTCTTGGAATGTTAGAGGCATTCAAGATAAAGCGAAAAAGTCACTATTATTTCATATGATCTTTAAATCACAGGCTAACATTTGTTTTATTCAAGAGACCCATATTTCACGTATTGATTGGAATAAAGAGTTAAAAAAAAATGGATCAAAAAGATTATAGCTTCAGGTGACTCATCTAACTCCAGAGGTGTAGCTATAATCATTAAACAAAAATTCATTGGGAATATTATTGATGAGAAATTTGATGATGAGGGAGGTGGTGCTTATTTACCGCTTCTATTGCTGGTTTGGACAAACCCTTATTAATTTTAAATCTATATGGCCCATGTAATTCACAACATTTGTTCATTTTAAAATTTACAATATTCTTGCATCCTATAAGGATCATCATATTATAGTGGGTGGTGACTGGAATGCAGTTATAAACCCTGTAATTGATCGTTCAGCTCCACTGTCACCTATAATCTTCAATCTACTCTGGCTATAAATGATTTGATGACAGAATATAATTTAATAGATCCCCTCCGCACTGTTAAAAATATAAACAAGAATGATATATATACTTATTATTCTAAGTGCTATCATTCGTGGTCCAGATTAGACTTCTTTCTAATTTCAGATTATATTTCAAAATATATTGTGGACTTTACTACAGAACCCAGATTCTTTTCGGATCACTCAAGAATTTCACTAAAATTGAACATAAAACCCAATATCAAAAATAAAACTATGTTTAATAAGTGGACCTTAAATAATAACTTATTGTCAAATGAAGATATTTGCAAACAAGCTTCAGAAATCCTAAATGAAGTGGTGAATAGTCTTGAATCATCAGACATTCCTTATGACATACAATGGGCTGCATGTAAAGCAAGATTAAGAGGTTTATTTATTAGTAAAGCTGCTTTAAGAAAGAGGAATTCTTAAAATCAAGAATTTCTTCGTTGGAAAATCATCTTAGTCTGAACTATGATGCTACTTTAGAAAAACAAATTTTTGATTGTCAGAAAGATTTAATTCTGCTTCACCAAAATAACCTCTCCTTAGCTGAACAAAAGCTACTTGCTTCATATTCAGAGTGGGCCCAGGTTCCATCTAAATTGTTAGCGAGAATTATTAAAGTTAACTTCAGAAATCCAAATATTACATCTTTATCTTATAATAACAGATTATATAATACTGATGAAGAGATTATTCAACTTTTCACCTCTCTTTACACTGAGTTATATTCAGGTTCTTCTAATTCTGTTAAAGATAATCACTCAAAACTCTTTTTAGACTCTTTGCAGTTCCCTAAACTTAATGATAATCAGCAAAAACTACTTTCTACCCCTATATCGGTACAAGAAAACTCGGATTCAATAGATAATCTTAAATTGGGTAAATCTCCGGGACCTGATGGTTTTACTCCAGAATTTTTCAAAACTTTCAAATTGGTAGTTCTTCCCTTTCTATTTAAAGTTTGCAATCATACAAGAGTTAATGACATCTCAGATATTCATTGGAACACATCCAAAACCATTCTAATTCTAAAAAATAATAAAGATAAATCTGACCCAGTAAATTATAGACCCATTTCTTTAATTAACGTGGATATTAAGATTCTGTCATCTATTCTGGCTAACAGATTGAAACGGATTTTACCCTCAATTATCTCGTCAGATCAATCAGGTTTTATGTCTCAGAGACATGCTTGGGATAATACTCTATCTTTAGAGACTATACTTCATCTCATTAAGAAAAATCCAAACCCTATATATGCTTTGATTATAGATGCATCAAATGCCTTTGACAGAGTATGTTGGAACTTTCTATTTCAAACTATGTTAAGTTTTAATATTCCCTTATTCTTTATAAATTTTTTAAAAGTTTTATACAAGAATATGTTTACTAGACTATACATTAATGGTCAATTTTCTGCTCCGATAAAGATCACTAAAGGAACAAGACAGGGTTGTCCATTGTCCCCTTTTCTTTTCAACATTTACTTAGAACCTTTGCTATTGTTTATTACTCAAAATACTTTTCATAACATCCCTAGAATTCTTAATACTAATATTCATTTCTCTGCTTTTGCGGATGATTTAGTAATCTACTTTCAAACTCCATTATCTGATTACAGAAAGATAATTAATTCTATTGATTATTTTTCTTTGGTTTCCAACTATCTTTTAAATTCTACAAAACTCATATTTTTCCCTTAAATCATTTAGCACACAAATCTTTTTTGTTTCCAGACGATCATTTTCAGTTTACTTATAATATAAAATATTTAGGAATCAGTTTAGAACACAATAATAAATCTTCCTTTCAAAATAATATTAATAAATTATGGAACTCTATATTGTCTGATATGGACAGATGGAAGCATCTAAACCTTTCATTTCTTTCAAGGGTGGCCATTATTAAAATGAATATTCTGCCTAAATTTCTTTACCAATTCTCATCATCTGATCAGATAATTTCAAAAAATTTTTTTGAGTCTGTAAATAAAGCTTTAGCAAAATTCATATGGTTCCCTAAATCTGTTAGAATTTCCTATTCTAGATTGGCATTTTCGAAGGACAAGGGAGGTTTGGGTTTACCTAATCTTTATCTCTATTATTTGATTGTCTCATCCAATAAACTTCTTACTATCTCTAAATTCAATAACACTTCTTATCCAAATCACTCTTTATGGATAAAATTATGGTATAATTATGTCATTTCTAATAATTTAAATCCTGAAGCTATTTCCTTTATCTCTCTGGATAGTTTATTTATTAAAAATATATCTACAGTATTTAAACAAAAGATTAGAGATTTCCAAACCTTACTCAAAATGTGTAAACTAGAAAAGATCTCGCACCATGTTCAGCCAATTCATCTAAACCCAAATATATTATTGGACAATAAACTTTTGAACTTAACAAACTATCCTTTAATTAAAAATCTAAAAGTAGGAGATGTTTTGAAATATCTTGACTTGCCTTTATCTGACTGGCGTAAGTTATTGAAAGTAAACTGGAATTACTCACCAATTCTTACACAACTAAGAGCAATAACTAAAAACAAATTTGTATCTCTGGTCCCCATAGACTCACAATTGAAAAACCTTAACACGATTATTAAAATACTTTCATCATCTGATAAAATGCTCTCAAACTCATATAAATTAATTAATTCTTTAATGATGGACCACAACTGTCTTTTATCTAATGTTTGGTTGAATTATAATTCCCACTTGTCAGAATCTCAGAAAGTCCTGGCTATTAGACACACTAAGGAATTTATCCCTTTTAAAAAATTAGCATACACACAATTAATGATTAATAATGATGCCTACTTTACCCCAATCAAATTAAACAAATTTAACCCAAATAAGTCCCCTTCGTGTTCATGCTGTTCTCATCCCCAAGCAGACCTCCTTCATATTCTATGGTATTGTCATTTTTCTCAGATTGTGGACATCTTTGAAAGTCAGACTGCAGAAAATGGGATATCAAAAATCCACGTTGACGTGGGAATTTGCTATTCTGCATATTCCATTGATTCATCTTTCAAAAGTTGATATTCATGTTATCATTTTTATTTGCTCATTACTAAAACTTTATATAATACAAAATTGGATTGATCGTTCTAAATTAAAATGGGTTACTTTCCAGAAAATGGCTTTTAAATTTATTGATGCTCAAAGACACTTAGGTGGAAGTCCAAAAAAAAAAAGCTATTAGAAAGGTTGTGTTAGAAAAGGTTCTAAACATATTAAATAGTTAATGTTAAATATTTCCCCCCCCCCTCAGGTTGCCTAACTTGTATATAGTGTACATATGGTGTACGTTTTATTTCTAAATAACTTATCAAAACCTCATGAAGGTTGTTATCACTAGATGAATTGTTATATGTTCATTTATGCCTTCTTGTTATGTATAATCTTTTAATTGTCTTGCTATTCATATAATTAATAAAAAAATTTTTGAGAAAAAAACTTCCTGTAAAAATGTTTTTAGTGGCATTACACTGGCACAATGGCAGCAAGAATGCAGATCGCAACCTAACCAATCGGGTGAGGTTAATTTACATATGGCTTCCAGTTCTGACAACGGGGGGCCGCTACTTCCTACAATGGAAGAGACACACTAAATCAGTGGCTTGAGACTGAACGTGAATGGCGTTCTATCCCAGAACAATGAAGTCCTGAAGGTAATGGCTCGTTGAATGACCAACAAAAACAATTGGAATATCGGAAATTACCTCTAGAAAACAACTACTTACGGGAGTGTAAGCGAAGAGAGGAAATTCCAAAGGGTCTTCGCACATGGAAGTATCCAACAGGGTTAGTCAAAGATTCTCTAATACATGTTGAACTTCTTGAATTATTTAACACAACTGAACTTTTAGACTGTCTTATTAGAGACAATGAAAGAAAGTTACTTGGCATTTCAGCCAAGGTAAAGACTCTTGATGACAGTATACATTCGGATTTGCTATTTGAACTTAAACAAAATAACTATTTCAATATTTCTAAAAGGGTGGACAATAATATTTGTGACCTTAAACGGAAGAAGGATAATAAATTAGAGAGAGATGAAAATTACTATGCCCTACAGAAAGCCTACCCCTCACCCCCCTTGGGACAATATAGACAGACATTTTACACAAATAATTCTGTCAATGATAATCTGCATGTCCCCGATGTCAACAGGGATGATAATTTTGATGAATTTCACCCTGACTCTTTAGAGTATCCCCCTCGGAGGATGTCCGAGCGACTGAGGAATCAGAGAGGGGGTACGGTTTATTACAACTGGAATCACAAGGGGAGGGGGAAAATGTATTAAATGTATTAAATGGATCAAATGTATTTAATATACTAAATGTATCTAATGACTTGGATAGTTCTAGAACATTTGACCTTAACCCCATGACCCCAAACTTAATTCCTGATGCACATTTTGTATGTAATGAAGTTCTGAGTGAAGGCTTTCATGACACATGCAACTTTTTAAAAAATACTTGTGGTGATTTTAGGATTTATAATTATACTGATTCTATTTTTGACCAGAAATTGGCAGATGTATTTGATAAAGGGCTTTCTTTTGTCCCATGTAGAGATACAGCATTAGATGAAGTATTAATTAATTTAAAGATTTACACAAGGAAGTTAAACTTACAGTTTTTATTCAAAGGAATGTCTTTTAATTCTATAGATCATGAACTGTGTAAAAAGATTAGTTTATTTAACCCCCCCCCCCTTGAACCCTTTAATACAAACATTTGAGAGAATGTGTGAACATGACATACGTAAGCTTCTTAAAAACAAGAGAAAGTATTCAGATTTGGACAATAATTTAACTATATATGAGAGTAAACTAGTTAGAGATGTATGCAACAATAAGGCAATCAGAGTCATGAAACCTGACAAAGGGGGTGGTTTGGCCATCATGAATACCAATTCCTATGTAGAAAAAATGCTTGGTATATTATATACTGATGCATATTGTGAAATTAGTTTGAATGAGAAAAACATACAGTACAGGAAAGGAAAGTTAATGTAATTCTAGATTAATTATTGTTAAATAGGGAAATTAGTTTAGATGACTATAACTTCATGGCAGTCAAGTCTCCTAAAATTCCCACCATTTTTGGCATACCAAAGCTACATAAGGATATAAGTAACTCACCCCTTAGACCTATTGTTGATGCAAAGGCATCTAAAACATATTTTATTGCCAGATTTATAGCTATTCAATTAAAATCAACATTAAATAATTGTGGTTGGGTTTTAAAGGATTCATGGGACTTCCTAAAGAAAATAAATAAGGACATGTATGATGACTGTCTCATTTTTGTGACAACTGATGTCAGGGATTTGTTCTCGGTTATCCCACATGAACTGGTTGTGGAGTGGTTTTACCTATTTTTATGTAGATATACTAATGTTAGACATGAGCTTGTTAGGACTATTAGAACCTTAATGGAATTGGTTCTAGACACCAATGTCATAGTATTTGAAGCCCAGCTCTTCAAACAATGTAAGGGTGTAGCAATTATATTTGCGAATATTGTTCTGGCCTTTTGGGAGCTAGAATTAATTTTTAACAGCCAATATGCTCAATATTAGAAGTATTATGGCAGATATTTGGATGACATCATTACCCTGTGGCATGGAAGTATGGAAGAGCTTAATAGCTTTTTGGCCTATATAAAGCAAAGTACAGATTTTTTAGACTTTACATATACAGTAGGGAAAGATGCAACAGACTATTTGGATATTACCATCAAGAAAAATGAGCATAAAAAAGATTTTACAACAACACTACTTAGAAAACCTACTTACTCTAATACCCTCTTGCATTTCAATAGTTTTCATCCACTACACCAGAAGGTATCCTTGGTAAAGGGCCAAGCTGTTCGTTTGGCCCGTATGACTTCTGAATGGGAGGATTTCTTACAGCAAATTGAAGTACTGAAGAACATGCTTTTGCAAAGAGGCTACCCTGAACCGTTTTTGAAACCTATTTTACAGGAAGTTATAGATAAAAGGCATAGGGGGTATTACTTTCCTCTACTTGGTAAAGGCATTATTCAAAATGAAAGTTTACCTAAGGAAGGAATTGATTTTAAAAGGTTAGCTATCTTTAAATTTAACAGACAATTTACTGACATTAGCCAAATTATTCAGAATAACTTGAATTTATTTCACACCAGTCAATATTATCTTGAAATAGTGGGAAAGGCCCCACAAATTGTCTACCAGAAGGGCAGTTCCTTCAAAAACATGTTATAGAGAAACAATATTATTGACATCAAAGTAGGGAGTATGTCGAAATGTGGATTTTGCCTTCAATGTAAACATATCATGGAGTGCACTGAGATTGATATTCCTAATTATGGGAAATATTTCTATAAGAATACATTTTGTTGCAGTAGCAAATCTGTAGTTTATCTTGCCCTTTGCCAGTTATGTCCATGTTTTTACATTGGCAAGACTATTAATGCCCTTAGAAGTAGGGTATACCAGCACTGCTATGACATCAGGAAGCAGGACATCAAAAATGCCCTGTCAGTCCACATTAAGAATAATGAGGGACACAATTTCAAGTTCACAGTTTTAGAGCAGGTATCAATGGGGGATGGGGGGTCCAGTTAATGACTTTTTATAGTTTTATGAATTAAGGTGGCAGATGAGGACTAATGCTACCAAATACCCAGGCCTTAACAGTAACATTTCCATCAGCCCTATACTTAGACTAAGGGCTGAAGGATATATGTGAATACTATGCAGTTCATAATATATTTATATTTATTTTTATATATATATATAATATAATTTACAATGAAATCTTTTCTGTGAGTTTACATATATGTTTTGAACAGATTGTGTATTTTATATGTTATACATTTTATGTATTTCAAGGTATGTATTTATTGTATTGGTGTTTTAGAGACTACACCTTTAAGCTGATTGCTAATTAACATTTTTGTAAGCAAGATTGCTATATAAGTTGGGTCAGCCACTGTTCATTTGTAATTGTCTTATTCTGATGAAGTTTTTTTATTCCAAAAACCGAAAGCGCTCAATAAATATTGGTTTGTGGATCCTGGCTTGCTTCTTCTAATACTGGTTATTTAGTTTGATATCTATATATATATGTGTGTGTGTATGTGTATGTGTATATATATATATATATATATATATATATATATATATATATATATATATATATATACACACACACACACACACACACACACACACACACATTATACACGTGTATTACTGCACAGATTACACAGTATTTTCATATTACACTACTTTGTTAAACATTTACATATACTTTAATTTCAGCTATCTCAATTTCATCCAAACTCCTGTGCAGCCAAGGTATCTCATATCTGCTGTGCACATTGTTACTGTAACCAGCTGTGCATCATAAAATGAGGGTAGGGGCAGTTATTTGATATCACTGGTCTCCTCATTACTGTTGTATTCTGGACATGTTTCCAAGTCCCCAAGTGGCATAATGTAGCAGGCTGGCCACATGCATCATGCCTTTAAAGAAGTATACTGCACTGTTCTACCACAGCTGTCCAGAAAGTAGGACTGTATCTTCAGGCGATGAAAGTACATTTTATGGTATTCCATGCGTAACAATAAGTATAACTTACGCCTCCTCCATAATGGCATCAGTAGCAATAGCTCCTGTGGATATCCAGTATCCCACAGGTGTCCATGGGGTATCTGAAAAGACTCCAATGAATGGTACACAGCACTGGCATTCCAGACACTGGCATCATGACTGTCCCTCGACTTTGGTCTGTCACATCTATGATACAGCTTCTGTGGCAACATACCACCTATCAGCTAAGTAGCATGCATGTCTACTGACATAGCCACGTGAATCATACACAACTGGTTTCTGTATGACTATATACATGTCATCCACAGCAGTAAGGATACCTGGTAGGTGGCATACTGAATAAATTCCTTGCATGATGTGGGTAACCGCATGTGCTATCAGGCAATCCAGAAACTGCTGCAGGATATAGCTGGCAAATGCCCAATATATGTCTGTTGTGCTCTCGGGGGTCTCTGGAAAGTGCCCATTGTCAGGGTGGTCATAACAGTAATTAACTTGGTTTCCAAAGGCATGGATCTACTTTTTCCATCTGTCACTTTCACTGACGAGCACATTTCAAATAACTCATTCAATGTCTGTCCATTTATACAAAACCCATCGAACTGTTTGTACCTTGTAAGACTACTGTGTAGGTTGTGATGCCTGAAGTGCCTTCTACAGTAGCAGCAGCAGCACTTCAAGGCTGGCCAACCATGTACTTATGCTGTAATAATAGCATCAGAAGTAATAATATGGCATACTATAAATGTCAAATGCATCTTTATGACTGTAGATGTACTAATGCTCAGGTTGTTACATAACTTTATTTTTATTTTATTTACATTTGTTGTTTTGGGAGAATCCGACTGGATGCAGGTCCATTTTCAGCAGAGGCCCGGAGTGAAAAGCTGCAAAGTAAGTATTACTTACCTTATACAGTTAAGAAACATATCATTTAAAAATATAGACATTAGTCCAGCAGAGGACATAATACAAGAATAAAACACAGATGTAAAACAGCTGTAAAACATAGTACAATTTTAAAACAGGGTGGCAGATGCTAAACATGGCTACAAATGTAGTTGAGATTCATCAGTGGACAATTGATACAATCTGTTTTTGAGGTACATAACAGCCATTAGCAGTTGTTGCTGCAAGAAATTAGTACTATGTGGCAGGTAGCTGGGAACATGAGTAGCCAAGCTTGCTAAGAGTAGGTCATTGATAGGGGGCAGAGAGAGGTAGTGGGTGGGTGGAGTGGATGGTATGGGGGGGGGGGTTGCAAGGGCATATCCGGCAAGTTTTTAAGTGTGATTTTAGTAAGGATTTGAAGTGGGTACAAGAAGTTACAGAGGTAATTGAGGGTGGGAGGGAGTTCCATAGTTTGGCTATAGTGCAGGAAAATAATGCTTCTCCAGCACAGTTATTGGCTCTTGTGACCTGTAGGAGGTTTTTGTGGCTGGATCTTGGTGGTCTCGTGGTTAGGTAGGGTTGGAGTAGATTCTGGAGAGATGGGACTTTTAGTGGTTGGTTTATTACTTTGTGGGTGAGTGTGAGTTGGTACCATTGAAGGAAGTGGGGGAGCTCTAGCCAGCCCAGTTCTGCCAGTGAGAGAGAGTGGGGAGTATGGCAGGAAGCCCCTGTGGCGAATTTGGCGATTTTGTTGTAGGAGGTTTCGAACTTATTTAGGTTGCATTGTCTTAGGTTAGTAAATACTGGAGAGGCATAAAGTAGGGTGGAGATAAGATGAGAATTTGCTACTGAAATCTTTGTCGCTTTGGAAAGTAGTTGTCGATTTCTATATAATGCTCCTAGTTTTTGTGCACTTTTTTAATGGTCATGGAAATGTGAATGTCAAAGTTCAGTTTATTGTCTATTTCTACTCCTAGTAATTTGGTGTGTAATGTAGGATGGATGGTGGTGTTGTCTTTTGCTTTGATGTTAAAGTGAGAGCTGTCTAAGGTAAGTTTGGTGTGTTGGAAGATTAGTAATTTTGTTTTGTTTGGATTGAGTATTAGTTGGGCATCGGATAACCAAGTTTCAACAGAGGAAAATGCTTCCTGTGTGACTTTTTGCAGTTCGGGTAGAGAGTGGGCTGTGCAGATGATGGATGAGTCATCCGTGTATTTTATGAGTGTGCCATGTGTTGAGGGCAGATTATTGGTGAAAATAAAGAGTAGGAGTCCCAGGATGGACCCTTGGGGAACCACTATGGAGACTGGTAGTTGGGGGGAATAGGTCATCCTGCCATACAACTGCTTGTTGGCAGTCAGACAGGTAATGCTGAAACCAGCTGACGACTGGTTGAGAGAAGGATAGGTTATTGAGAAGAGAGATGAGGTGTTTGCGTGGGACCATGTCGAAAGCTTTAGAAAGGCCTAGGAAGGTAGCTGAGGGGAGATAACCAGCATTTTTATTTTGTAAGATGGTGTTAAAAAAGGAGAGTAAGGCGGAGGTGGTGCTATGGTTAGGTCGGAAACAGTGTTGTGTGTTGGAGAGGAGGTTGTTAGCAAGGAGGTGATCTGAGACTATGTATGTTTCTCTGTAGTACTTTGGAGAATGCCGAGAGAATAGCTATGGGGCGGTAATTGGTTAGATCTGTGGAGGGGCCGCCTTTGTGTAGGGAAATTATGCGTGAGACTTTCCATAGTGTGGGAACATAACTTTTTGACAGAGATCTGTTAATCAAGAGTGATACTGAGTAGGCCAGAGCGTCAGCTGCAAGGTGAAGGTATTCACTTGGGAGGTTGTCTACTGATAATCTGGTGGGTTTAAGCTTAGTTAACAGTTGTTTTATTTTGGAGGTAGGAACAGGAGAGAAAGAGAAGCTAGTGGAGAGATTACTAGTTGTAGCTGATGGTGTGGGTTTATGGGGGGTTGTGTTGTCTAGCTAATGATAGTACGGTTTGTGTGAAGTGATTGCTGAAAGAGGTAGCAATATTTTCCTTTTGTCCTTATATGTTTGCAAGTACATCATTGTGTGTGCTTCTTGCAATTTTTGAATTAGGGTTCTCATTCGGATGCTGTTTTCATGCTCTTTTTGTCAATGGAGTACCTCTGATGAATATTCTCTGTACCTGTATAGGTTAACAGGTAGGTACAAGTCTATTGGCCCTAGGGCCTATATAAGCCTAGCCAAAAAGGTACGCTGGCTTTCGCCACCCAAGAAAATGATTTTCCTGTGCCCCTGTTGAGCACAGCCACAGAGGTGATCCCTGGGGTGAATTTCCTATTTCCCATCCAATCATCAAGATTTTTCTTGAAGAGTGCTAATGAGGAGCTTTGTTTGATATAAATAGGTAGTTTGTTCCAGAGTATGGGAAGTCTCTGGGACAGGAATCTATCCTTCCAGTATGTTCTGTTTATTGTAGTGACAAGGTTTAGGTCCCTAGAGCATGTAGTTTGGAGGGATTAGGATTTCTTTAAGTGGAGCATGTCCAACAGCTCTGGGTTTGACATACCTTTGTATGTTAGGTAGAGATCACCTCTGAGTAGGTGATATACTATGGAGTAAAGCTGGAGTTTTTTGAGACAGTCTGTGTTGGGCATCTGTTTGAGGCCAGTAATCCTCTTTGTGAGATATTTCTGTGGCCTTTCCAGTTGTTGTAGATGTCTTGTGAGGTACATACCAAAAGGGGCATTGTACTCTATAATAGTTCTAATGAGTGATGAGTAATGGGGAACAATGACCTCTTTTTTCCTGGATGAGAAACTTTTTCTGATGAGGTGTGCCACATAGAAGGATTTCCTGACTACTGTGGTGATGTGACTATCAAAGGAGAGATTACTTTCCACCTGTGTCCCAAGGTCTCTTATCACACTTTCGGTGTTAAGTAGACTACCACCTATGTGGTAGCTCAATGGCACAGAGTTTTTACCAAAGGGGATGACAACGCACTTTTTGGCATTGAGCTTGAGGCCATGGCTTTGACACCAGGCATCTGTCTCCGTGAGGCCCTTTTGTAGGATGTCCACATCGTTAAGAGTTTCGATTATGGCTCCTAGTTTTCAGTCATCTGCGAACTTCATTAGCAAAAGACCTTCTGTGTTAGCCTGTACTTCAGAAAAGTAGATACCAAACAGGAGAGGACCCAGGACTGATCCCTGTGGTACTCCACTTGTCACTGGTCTGAAGTCGGATTTGGAGTCCGCTACTTTCACAGTGTGGGTTCTGTCAGTGAGCCAGTTGGCAACCCATCTTGTGACATAGGGATTTATACATAGTTTAGTGAGTTTATCTATAATTCCAGAGTGGTAGATGGTGTCAAAAGCCTTGGTGAGATCTAGATAGGCTGTGTGAACCACCTTACCCTCATCTACGGTTTTGGTGACTGCTTCAAAGAAGTCTATCAGGTTTAGGAGACATGATCTGCCTTTTACAAACCCGAACTGGGTAGGGTCCAGAGTTTGGAGATTACCAATGTCTTTGTGTATAAGATCCATGATGATACCTTCCATGGCCTTGCAGACCAGGCTCGTTAGGCTAATGGGGAGGTAGTTCCTGGGGTCCATGGTGGCTCCCCCTTTGTGTAGTGGGATAACCGTCGTTGTGCACCATTCAGTGGGCACAAAGCCTGAGGTGAGGCTATGACTGAATATATGAATCACTTTCTCTGTATGTACTGCTTAGCATGTACAATCACTTCCTTGATGTGCATGTTGTTTATGAACAGCTCCCTTACACTTTGAGTGATGAATGCGATGAAGCATTCACATCAGCTGATGTGGAATTCTGAAGTTATCTCCTTGAGATCCTCAAACTAAGGTAGGACTGCTGCTATCCCACTTTACAACTGTCTTTTAGACAGGAATCTCACTTTGTCACTTTTTCTTAGATGGGGAAACATCAGAGGTATGCATAAGAAAATCATCTCAAAGGTGCATACGGACTATGACTCCTCCACCCACAAGCTTTGCCAACCAGTTTGGAACTAATGCTACTAAGACAAAACTCACATAAGGGGGAAACCTTTTAAATACATTTCCTATACAGTAAGCAGACCCCCTGACTGGAAGTTCTTTGCCTGGCAATGGTTTAACAGGTACTTTCACATTAGACTGTCCCATACACTTTCTAATATGGAAGGGAGTTGATGAGGTCCTGCAGGGTTGTTAGGACTGTTTTTTGTGAAGGAATTCAACCATGCAAACTCTTTACCGTAATGTGTCTAGCTTGCTATAATCACTGTGAATGAGTTAACTTGGGCTCATGTTATTACTGCTTTTATCTCCAAACAAAACTCATAAGATGGGAGATAAGCATGAGTTGCATCCACTGTGAATAACCCTGCTTGTGATCAGAAAGGACATTACTAAGAACTGGAAATCCTCTAAAGTGCTTCAGATAAGTGAGGTTCACCAGTCACCAAAACACAATTATTATTTTAATACATCTTCAGCCTCACTGATTCTGACTCCTCAGGCAGAAAGTAAGAGGTGGCCTTGTCTTGTCATCCAGAATGATGTATACCCTCAAGACACACTATGACATTCGCCTTGGGATGACATGGTCAAGTAATGAAGGACACAGGCAGTGGAGTCTTTGACTTCCTCTCCCCTTTACCTGCACTCCTCTTCACAAAAGGCAGAAATAATAGAGGCTGAGTGTGCTAACAGACTAGCTTTTGATTCTTTCTAATCAACTCTTAAAAATGCTATTAATTTAGCATTTGTTTCTTTACCGAGATAGTCCAACTGGGCATAGACCCATTTTAATGGAGACTAAGAAAGAAAAGCTCCTCAGAAAATACATACGACTACACCACAAGCATATGATTACAAAACTGCTGTCTAATAAGAGGCAAGTTAAAAATTATAAGAGATTTGCAAAACAGAAAGATCAATGCAGTATGATTACTATATACCTGAAATATAACATTTAAAAAGAAAGTACCTGACAGTGGGCTTTGCCCTAGACATAAATACAAATGTAGCAGAGTAGGTGGCTCATACATATAACGCAGTATAGAACATAAAAAATAAATTATATTTTGCAAACCATAAGAAGAAATAATTGGCACTCTACTCTGAGCTATACCCAAGTGTGTATGCAGTACGGGAAGTAGCACCTACGTGCTTTTAGCATATTTGCTATACAAGAGGTATAAGTATTTCCATACATAAAGCAAAAAGTGACCTAGTGAGATCATTTAACAGCTACCATTCACTTTACTTTGCTGCCTTTAAATCAGGTCTCGATTGACTGAAGCACGATTCAGAACTTCTGGTTCACTGAATCCAAGCTTGAGGAAGGTAGGATTTGCCCTTCTGTAGGACCCATGGTAGCACCTGGAAGGGAGTTTCAATAGTTTGCGAGGGTTTGTAAGGCAATGATGTGTGGCATCCACCTAACATACATTAAGGAAACAGATTTGGTACAGATTGTTTACTTGACCTGGAGCAGCTAGTTGAGTTAGGTTGTAACATGGCATTTTAGGTAGGTTTAAGAGTTTCTATATAACTGTAGAAAGCAGTGTAAAGGTGACTGAAAAAAAAAACTTTAGTTTTGAAGGAGACAGAAAAGATATAGCTGTGAGTAAGTCAGCAAAACAGAAGTACAGATGAATGAGGCAGAGTATGACTAAGGAGACTGGAAATATAGTGTAGGCCTTGTAGAATATTTAAGAACACATCAGTGCTGTTTTGTTAAACTGAGGAGTCAGGTAAGAAAGAAAGATGACTTGGCAAAACAGTAGTTAGGGACTGAGAGCAGAAGGGCTTTTTGATTATTTGGAAGTGTAAGCAATTTAGCACGTTCTACAGCTGTGTAGTCTACTTCAGAAATGAAAAAGTGTAACATATTCCTGGCATTCAAATGAATCTGCCCTTGTATCCAACATTTCCTCATTACATGCTCTCATTAACACTTCATCTATCTTGTACTACATATCTACTCCTACCCCCTGTACTCTTGTACTACATATCTACTCCTACCCCCTGTACTCTTGTACTACATATCTACTCCTACCCGCTGTACTCTTGTGCTACATATCTACTCCTACCCGCTGCACTCTTGTACTACATATCTACTCCTACCCGCTGCACTCTTGTACTACATATCTACTCCTACCCGCTGCACTCTTGTACTACATATCTACTCCTACCCGCTGCACTCTTGTACTACATATCTACTCCTACCCCCTGTACTCTTGTACTACATATCTACTCCTACCCGCTGTACTCTTGTACTACATATCTACTCCTACCCGCTGTACTCTTGTACTACATATCTACTCCTACCCCCTGTACTCTTGTACTACATATCTACTCCTACCCGCTGTACTCTTGTACTACATACCTACTCCTACCCGCTGTACTCTTGTACTACATATCTACTCCTACCCCCTGTACTCATAGTCTACCATTTATGAATAGAAACTTACAACAATCACTATTCTCTTCCTCTTCTCTATTCCTATTTCTAGACATTCTAGCACAATATTTTCTTTTCTTACCTTAATTCGTATCATTTTCTCTGTACTCATCATTTTTTAACTTATGGAGCACTGGATTTCTAGAGATGTTTTATTAACTAGTAATGATCATGAGAAGATATATGCAAATGGTTACCTTTGTACACAAAAACAATCACACTGGTTCCACTATTTGCAAAACTGATCAGGTCTTTTGTTTTGGCTTACAATTGTACTTTGAAAGAAAGTTGTTTCTATTTCTACTCAATTTTCTTGTGAAACTCCCTAGAAAAAGACAGACCCATAGCAAGCCTGCCAATCCAGGACTCGGACTCCCTTTCCAGGTTATGTGAAGGACCTTCACCCACTCCTTCCCCTGAGAGAGACAACTGTAGCGCTTCCTTGCCCACTAAAGACATCCACATAGCTACAGAGAACATGTTTATCCCTCCAGTTCTTTGGGGCTGTAAGTGCTATACCAGAGAGAGGCAGTAAAAAGATAAGTGGTCTGAGGCACCAAGTCCAACAACAGCAGAGCCATCTACCAGTAGCTGAGATACCATTGGAACTGGCCCAACACTCCAAAAGCTCCCTACTTTCTCTTCTCGGACAGTGGAAGGAAGAACCAGAAGACCAGTAACTGTTCTACACATTCGGACAAGAAGGAAGCACTAAAGACTGGTAGTGGAGCCTTAAAGAGTCGGTGAAGCTTTAAACAGCCAACAGGTCATTCTGAGGTAAGAAAAACACTGACAGTCCCCAACGCATAAAAACTACAAAATCCGTTGGAAAAAATGTAAATAGATATAACATTTTACACAGTTTGTTCATACAAGCATTTATACAATAAGACTCCCCTGAACAGTACATGACAGCCCAAAACATTTAAGTTTTCCAGAAAAAACTAAAATTTTGACTGAAAAAAAAAAACACAAATTGTCTTCGGAAAACAATTCTGAGGTATGTTTCCCAATAAGAGACTTTCCTGTCCAGCCCTAAAGTATTGATAGTTGACCAACAGTTCCATGAAGCCTGCAGAAGGAGAGACTTCAGCGGCAAGAAATCTCTGAGATTTTGACAGTCTGCCTTTTTATATAGAGCTCCTCTCCAGCTTCTGAGAGAGCTTGTGGAGGGTACCCTTATGCTTGGAAAAGCTGGCTGGTGGTAATACACAAATAGCTTAGGCTATTGCAACAACAAATGTTTAACATCAATGGTTACCCAGTTATTTTCAATTATAGTCTTAGAAATGTCAGGACTCCCATCAGTTTAGACAAGCAACTAACTTCTACTCATTAACAACATGGCAGCTCAAGAGAAACAATGTTACACTTCAGCATCTCACAACCAACTGACTCTAGCTTAAAAATATAACGTGCTATGTGATTATGTGCATTTTTAAAAGAGCAACACTGTACATATTACTCTTAAAATGACAATGGCCATGTACATATGTATACTATACACACTAGTAGCTTTATTCTACTTATCATCACACTTATAATATCAATCAACCATAAATCCTGAGTGCTAGGTTACTACTCAGAAATAAAGTGGGAATTCTCTGACCTAGACTGTCAATGCATCACGGATATTACAGCAGGACAAAGTGCTATATAACAAGTATGAGATTTTGCAGACTTGCACTGCCAAACTAAAGCCACTTCTTACATAAGCTGATATAAACCAGTAGTACAGGAAGCAGGGAGACAAGCAGCAGACTGTAGGAACCACCTGCTCTGTGGATCTGTAAAACTAATACTTCTACAAGAGAGTTATGGGCCCATGGCATCGACTACTGAAATAAAACGTGAATAGAGAATCCATGGAAACATTCAATAGGTCATGAAAATGGTGTATAAGGGGTAAGGAGTGATTGAAAGGAAGGTTAAATGTTAAAAATTCTTGAAGGGCAAACTAATGACTGTATCAGTCCATGAAAGACGGTTATAGAAGCTCTGAGTTTTCTGTGTGCAAAGACTGGAGTTCTACCACAGTGGATTGGATATTCCCTCCTTCCTGGAGGTCCCCTAATTTTTAAGTGTCCTGTCTGAACAGGACCTCACTTCTGAAGGTATTGTCCAAATATCCACAGTAATAACTCCACTTACAGTAAAAACACAACTACAGCTGGGCCAAGCCAATGTAGTTCTGGCAGCAACTTCAACAGCAATGAACTTAAAGTTAGCTATACAAAAAGTTAACTTTTGGAAGTATAATGAGGTACTTGACAGATTATCCATCTGCCAAACCATGAAACACAGAAGCTTTCTCTCATGCTTATGTCTAAACAAAATGTAAGATGAATAATTACAGAAAATAACGATAATGTTTACTAAAGATTAGATTCCTGTGCTAAATTTTTCAAGCGAGTAGGATCCCTTGTCTAGAGGAACGCAACCAAGTGTTTTGACCTTCTAAGTTTCAGCTGGGCAGCAGGCATGGCATAGGAACCCCACTTATAACTTCTGGAAAAGAAAAGATTAAATCTATGCAATTCTATAAAGGTTAAATAACTTCATCAATGAATACACTTCATGTTCTCGAACACAAAAAGTATAGGCATGAGGTGCTTTCATTTCCATATAAATAACTTTAGGATAAATTATGTCACTGAATTGTGTGCACTAATTACCAAAACTTACAGCTGATGTAATAGTATTCCAACCATTATTTCTACAGTGAAACTCTCACTGGATGCATACATGCATACATAACTACAAATATTTCAAACACAGGCATTAATGCCCTTCTACTCTGCCAATATATCAAAACAGTTAATCCCATAATGTGCCCAGGCTGTTCTTAAAAACATGTAAGCTAGTGGGTTGGTTTAATGTAATTTGGTAGTCTATTTCATGCATAAACTGTTCTCTCAGAGAACCAATTAGTAAACTTCTTATTCCAATATAACCTTATACACTGGATATCTGATGATTCTCTACTACTTTTAAATAACCCCAAACATTCCCAGAGGTAGTTTTCTCTAAATGCCCTACATACCCGAATAAGGTCTCCTCTCAAATATCTATATGAGACACTGTACAAGTTCAGATATTTCAGTCTTTCATAATAACTTATATTTTCACATCCATGGATGCCCTTGGTATATTTCTGCTGTACTCTTCCCAGTCTATTCATGCTTGTTTTCTTATAAAGGTTTCCACATTATCATTCCATACTCAAAATTGTGTCTAATGTTACAAACAATGACTTCATCATTTCTGATTTCCTAGACTTTATAAATCTTTGTACACAGCCTATACTTCTATAACTATCATTAACCAACTGGTTGATAGGATTAGAACTCATCATCTCTGGATCTACTCATAAACCTAGGTACTTAAATGAATTTACAGTTTCAATCACTGTGCACTGTATTAAATATCCACCTTTCAACTTATGTCTCCCAAATCTCACATGCTTTTTTTGATGTATTTATCAGCATATTATTCTCCTGAGCCAAAATGGTCAGTTTAGTCAAGTTCTTTTGCAGACATGCCCTATCTGTAAAAAAAGTATTCAGTTTACCTAATTTCAACTCATATGTATACAGACTGTAGAATACCTCAGATGAAAAAGAGCTGAAAGATATAATCTGAACAAGTAAGGGTCTAGGAGAGAGCCTTGTGAGACACCATGACTGCAACCAAGAATTTCACATGTCCAATTGCTGTATGATACTTGCCATGTCCTATTTGTAAGCCACGCAGCTATCCATCTGATCAAGAGTCCATCAAAGTCTTGTTCTAATTTACTGATCAGTGTTTTGTGCATGACCCTGTCACATGCTGAAGTAAAATATCTATAAATTACATCAGAGCACAACTTTTCATTCATAGTAGTTATTATACTGATACACAACATCATGTTACAGGTGGTAATAGATCTACTTAAAACATATGCATACTGATGTAAGGTTTAAAGTCCCAGCCTTTCCAATTCTGAATTCTGATAATAACTTATTCAGTATTACTTTCCTCATTATTTTCCTCACAACATGAAAGTAGACTTAAGCATCTTTATGACTCTAGGTTTGGTCTACTCCCCTTTCCCTTAAAGGCAGGCTTAATAAGTGCATATCTCCAATCTTGAGGAACCTCCCCATATTTATACAATGTAGCAAACAACAGATATAATGGTAACTTAAGTTCTTGAAGTGTTCTCAGGTCATTAATACCAATTCTGTCTCCTCCCTGTACTTTGGATCCAGTTTCCATAGTTCTTTTTCAATATAATCTAATCTGATTTCAGTATCTGAGGTTACTTGAATGCCACTAGGACAATTTATCATCCCCTTTGTAGAACAAAACTGTTTTACATAGATTCTGTAAATAAATCTATTAATTTGCTGCACTTGAGAATAAATTTTAGAATTTACATACAGTTTATCAATTTATGTCTTTGCTCCTTCCATATCTTATGTATCTATAAAATGGTTTCCTGTTATGCTCAATATCTTTATATTAATTTTCTTCAATTTTTTCATGATCTTGTCTCACACTATTCTTAATCTGTTTGTCCAGCTTGTTTATTTCAGTTTTCAAAGTTGTAGTTCAACCTCTTTTCAATTTCTTATATTTTTGTCTCCCACCTTAATCAAAATTGTTGTTCTTATGGAAATATTTCCTCCTGACATTATTTGCCTACATCCTGATGTTAAACACCTTTTTTTTATTTTTTGCATTCAAACAATTTATCTTTCAAAACTTTCACATTCCTTTCATAGTTTTTCCACTGAACACATCACTCCAATTAGTGTTACATGGTTTTGCTTCTATACATAATCTGTTAATAATGTGCTGTGCACGATTTAGATTTCAGTATGGCAGAATTATCTAGCAACAAATTAACCTTTATAACCATTTGAATTACTGCACATCCTGGTGGTAAAACTTGACATGAATTAACAGTAATCTCTTTAGGAATGCAAACAATGCCTAATATGTTCTTCTCCCTGGTAGTTTTTTTTCACAATCTGAAGCAACTGTTGTTCCTGAACATACATTGAGAATAATTTCCTTAATAATGTTGTTGAATCAATACTATTCCAGTCTTTTTCTGATAAATTTAAGTCCCCAGCCACTATTATTCTTCTCTCCTGTGTTTCATGCAAGAAATGTATGAATTCCTTGGTGCTCTATGCACTCCAAAAATTGCTACATGTTCCAAGGTTGTTTTCATTAATCACATTTACACAATCTATAGTAATATGTGCAGCATTAATCACATTTACACAATCTATAGTAATGCGTGCATTGATACATTTACTGTGGGGGGGGCTCTAGTGTCTGGACTGAGGTGATGTGTTCTGATTCATTTCCTCCATTCTTATCTGTCTATGAGCGTATGCATGTGTACATGCATATATTAGCCACAATGATGAATGCCTTATTTTTTACACGTGGTTCTATATATACTCTCTTGCCTTATGGCCTAGATAGGGGCTGAAATGGGTTTTGTACCAGCCCAACATTCTGGTTAACAAACAGTAAATAAATAAATAAGTTTCTGTGTGTGTGTGCTCGCATGCACACACATGTGTGTAACTACATTATATATATATATATATACACATATATATATATATATATATATATATACACACACACACACACACACACAAATATCATCCAAATATCTAATATAAAATTTTATGTTATTAATTAATTTTATTTTATATTAGATATTTGGATGATAGTTTTATGTTATTTGAAGGTAACAGAATGGAAGCTGATAAACTGGTGGAATACTTTGGTGGAATACTTTAACAGTACATCCAATTTTTTAGAATTTACTTATGATTTTCATGAGGAAGAGATTTCATTTTTGGATGTACGTTTAGTTAAAAATAGACTAGAAAACATTTGGGAAGCAAGCATATTTAGAAAGCCAACTTATTCAAATACATTCCTTCACTACACTAGTGCCCATCCACATTACCAAAAGCGATCTGTAATGAAGGGTCAGTTGGTATGTGCTGCACGCATGGCCACCACACTCAAGGACTTTATCCTTGAATGTTGTTGAATGTTGAGAAACATGTTTATTAGAAGAGGTTACCCTGTGGCCTTGGTAGATAATTTGATTGAGGAAGTCAAAACAAAAGGAATGTTGGCTTTTATACCCTTATACTTGCTATGCAAGATGCAGCTTGCCAACTGACTGACACCAATTTGAATGCAAACAATTCTAAGAATAATATTTTTGGACTGTCTTTTATTATGCCATTTAGTTTGGAACATGAACAGTTTAGGGACATCATCTATGAAAAATTGGAGACTTCTCCAAGATGATGTCAATTTGATAAGGAAGGTAGGGGCTAAACCTAAATTTGTGTTTAGAAAAGGAGTGAACTTTAAGCATCTTTTAGAGAAGAGTGAACCCCTTATAAGTAGGAACCCTGGTATAGCAAATTGTGGTAATTGTCCTTACTTGAAGTATGTAAAAATAGATGCAAATGTAATGGTTAATGGTATTAAGTTAACTAATAGAAAGAAATTCAACTGCAACTTTAGATCAGTGGTCTATTTGGCTAAATGTGAATTTTGTCCCTCTTTTTATATAGGGAAAACTGACCGTAGATTGCGTGATAGGATGTATGAGCATTTGTATAGTATTCAGAGACAAAAAGAGGAGAATGCTTTAGTCAAACATATTAAAACCTTTCCTCACCACACTTTTAAATTTTGGATTAAAGGCCAGATAGAACCCAATAGTAGGAGTGGACCTACATCTTTATATTTGGAGAGGTTAGAAATGTTTTGGCACATTAGGCTTTTAGCATACTATTATCCACATTTAAATGACAAATGCACGCTTATGTGTTTATTAAAATTAAGCAGTTTGTTCAAATAAAAAGCTTGTTCAGATAGAAAATGTGCCTTTTAAGTTCTTTTTAATATATTTACATAATCTATTTATTCAACATGTATCAATTGTGATATTCATATATATATATATATATATATATATATATATGTATTTTATATATGTTTATATATGTATTTTTTATATTTCTTATAATGTATTTTTTAGTGTGTTTTTCCTCATTCCAAGTTTAGCTTTTAACATTGAAATATAAGCTTTTTTATGATTATTCACCTACTTATTTATTTATTTATTCATCCATCTATGTATTTTTAATGAGATGAGAATAGTTAAATATTGATTTATACATCCTAATTGTTTAATATGTAATATATATATATATATATATATATATATATATATATATATATTATATTATATATTACATACATATATATATATATATATATATATATATATATATATATATATAAATCTGTTTCTGATTATCTTTATTGATTTTAATGTTATGTTTTATGCATGGAAAGACTGCTGCATCATTCAGTGCTGTTGCCCTTTTAAATTTTCCTTTTCTTTTGTCTCACATGATTTTCATTGATACTATTTAAGAAGTGTGTGTTTTATGTGGTTTATCTGAGGAAGTCTAATTATTAAGCTAGACGAAAAGCGCTTAATAAAACCATAAAATTAATTAATCCACTCGCGCTCTGTACCAGGCTTTTTTGTTATTTTAAAAGTTTTAAGTGATTTTTTTTGTACGTGGTTCGTTTACTCACTGTTGCAGTTGCAAGTGCTGGGGAGTCAAGTGGACAGGTAGTGTTGGAGGATGGGTGTAGCTGCATGTTTGTCGGCCTGGGAGGTCACAGTAGTGGGAATTAGTGAGGGGTAGGTTAGGTAGGTGTGTGTGTATGTGTGTATGTGTTTAGATGCATGAATGTGTGAAATCTGGGTGGGGGGGCTGTCATCCCCTACATAAATGAGCAAATCCTGCGACATTATTGGGGGGAAGCACTACACACCAAGGACACTCTGCATCTTCTGCCTTAAAGGCATACAGAAAAAAATATATAATAAAATTGGTTAGGGGTACTGTAGACACTTGAGATAACACTTGAGAGTACCTTCACAGCACTTAAAGATGTGAGTCAAGGTAACATTAGAAACCAGGGATACACTATGCAGTGCATCTTAGAGGCACTTAAACACTAACTTTGCCACCAACATGCAGCATAACAGTGCTCTACACCACCACAGGACACCAGATGGTGTTTGGAAATATTCCCTAAAATATTACCAAAGTGTGCCAGGAGGGAACTCTATACACCAGGAAAATCTCTAAATACCGCTTTAAAAGGCATAAAGAGTATAAATACGATAAAATGAGTAATTCTTGCTAAATTAAAATCCAACAATTAATAATGCCAAAAAGTTAAAGAAAGCACACTGTGGAAGTTCTCACATAAAAATCCATCTTTTATAAACACAACACCATAAGCGAATTCACAGTCAATGATGATCTTTCAATATTTCAAAGTAAAACACCATTCCATACAACATTTAAAGTAAAAGCATTTCAATCAAGCATTTAAAATAATGTCATACGAAAAATATATCATCCACAAAACGACAGCAGCAGTATAAGACTATATATTACCCTGTCCCTCACAGACAGGACCCACAGAGTGAAAGTTGTGGATTCCAAGTCAGACTGTCGATCAATCATGAGAGGAGTCCCACAGGGCTTGGTCATGGGCCCTCTCCTGTTTGGCATCTACTTTCCAGAAGTCCAGGCAACACAGAAGGACTCTGACTGACCAAGTTCGCGGATGACTGCAAGCTGGAAGTCATTATCAACTCTCCAAGTGATGCAGACATCCTACAAAAGGGCCTCTCTGAGACCAATGACTGGTGCCGGAACCATGGTCTGAAGCTTAACGCCAAAAAATGCATTATCCCCTTTGGAAAAAACTCAGTTCCCACGAATTACCACGTTGATGGGAACCCACTGAACACTGGGCCATAACAGATCTGGAAACCCAGGTCGACAGCCACCTCACCTTCGACCACCACAGTGCCACTGTGGTCCTTCTATGTGGCACATCTTATAACCAAAGGTTTTGCATTCAAGAAGAAAGAGGTCATCACCCCTCACTACTCATCCCTCAATAGACAAATCATCGAATATAATGCCCCGTTTGGCATGTACCTAACCAGACACCTACAACA
>NC_056733.1:388025889-388030889 GCF_019279795.1 Protopterus annectens
ACTGAGTCCCATGAGCCTGTTCAGATTATACAAATTTAAACAGATTAGTTTATAACACTAGTGTTCTTTGGCTTCCAAGATTAGCTCTCAGTAAAACAAGTTGCCGTTTAAATAAAAGCTGGCATTCTGTGCTCTGAATGCACAACACGTTATAGTTGTATTTAACTTAAACTGTGTGCATTCACTAAATTATGCATATCTTTTAATTAATGCTTATCAAGCATTTCTTCATAATCCCAACATGGACATAGTTGCAAATCATCACTTCATCTTTTTATAGATAATTCCAATAGCCCTAACATATGCACATTATTAATTATTTTTTCAAGATTAGTTTTACTGAGTGGGCAAGGGAAATTCTGGGTGTTTTCTGATTTTGCGTGGTTGACCCTTAGTTATATGAAGCTGGGTCTGCATTATCACTGATGTTAATAACTTCATTATATGCTTAACTAAAAGCTTTAGACATTTTTTTCTTGACACAGCCATTACAGTATCCTTCCTGTTACTGTGATAAGCAAGAGTAGCCATGCATAAGAAGTGTACATATTTATACATATGATTATGCACAATTATAATATATACAGATTGTATTAATTATAATATAAAATAATTTAATTATATCCCTTCTATAATACAGCACCACTTGTTAGACTGTTTTAAATTTATAGTTTTGAATGTTTTTCCTGCAAGCAATGAAACAAAACTTATGGACCAATAATGACAAACTGCCCAATTCGAAACATTTCAACCCTAAAAGGCCACTTAAACCTTTGTCATTACAATCCATCAATGTCAGTCAGTATGCACAATCTCTGCAGAAGTAAATGTCATCTGAATAATTCCACATTATAGAGATCTGAAACTAATGAAGAAGAGGTTGTTGCTAGAAAACAACTTTATATTTCAGCATTTCATCAACAAATTCAGTGCCTGCTGCCCTTGAAGAATACACTGCCTATGTTACATTAAAAATGGTAAGCTAGTATATTTGCAATACAGAATGGGTGGTAAGCTGAAAAACAAGTTCATAGTTATTGGGCATCTCATCCAAAGGAGGACATAGCCAGGAATGCAGCACTCCACCCCCTTAAAATACAAATCTACATGCTGTGGGAGTAGAACCTATAGCACTCTGCATCAAGATACAAGTATGCTACCTGCTGTACTACTAACACTGATTTAAAATTCTATACCACAATAATGATACCATTTGCTAAACAAAACAGTTGCACATTTTAAGCAGACTTAGCAGGAGCAGCAGTAAGCTTCTCTTCCCTTGAAGCTCACAATTCCTTGAAAATACACTTGAAAATAAATTCCACCTGCTAACTCTAAATAGGGCATTTCACTTTCTCTCACACACCTCAACCTCTGCAAGAAATCTGAACAAAGCCCAACATAAATAGGGGCAGATTATAAATATTGCTCTCATGAACTTAGAACATTGCTAGAATAACAGGATTTTTGTTAGTATGCATTTTATATGATGGACAGAAGGAAGGTTGGTATATTGTGTGTGCAAGAGACCAGATGGAAGGGGAGTAAGGTTTAAATTGTTTCATCATGGTGTAGATGGGAGGAGAAATGGCGTAGGAGTTATCCTGAAGGAACAGTATGCTAAGAGTGTTTTGGAGTTGAAAAGAGTGTCGGATAGAGTGATGTTTATGAAGCAGGAAATTGATGGCATAATGATGAATGTTGTTAATGCATATGCTCCACAAGTTGGGTGTGCGATGGATGAGAAAGAAACATTTTGGAGTGAGTTGGATAACGTGGTGATGACTGCACCCAAGGGTGAGAGAGTGGTGATTGGAGCAGATTTCAATGGGCATGTTGGTGAAGGGAACAGAGTGGATGACAAAGTGATGGGTAGGTATGGTGTTAAACAAAGGAATTCAGGAAAAATGTCTCTGGTTAAGGTCAATGTCAACACAGGAATAGGTGCCAAGGACAGCACATGCACTACTCTCTGCAATGTGGCTGAGAAAATCAACATCAAAGTAACAATCATGGCTAAAGGCACTGACCCCGACTATTTGTGACCAAAGCTCATGAAAGGCCAAAACTGACACCAAGCCAAAACCCCAACAGCAATACTTCAAACCCCAAGGTTGATGGGCATATCAAGCCCAAGCCTAAGGGTGAGGGTGTCTAATCCAAGTATTGTTATGCTGACCCAGTCAAGAAATGGCAAAAAGATTCACCCCAAACGGTTGAGCCTAACTCATGGGGTCATAGATGGCATAGAAGGAATTGACCACAAAAGCTATAGCGCTGAGTCCAGAAGCAGAACCAGTGTCATCAAATCTGATGGTATCTACATTTAGGCCTGTAGAATCATAACAGTTTGAATTGCTGCAGTCACTCAAATAAAGGCCTGTTAAGGAGAACTGAGAAGAAAATGCAGAAAAAATTAAAACAGCAGAAAATAAATGCCTTTGCCTTCACTGGTACCAGAGGTGGATGACATGAGTAAAATTTTCTGCGACACCTTCAGAAAAGCCCTCACAGTCATCTCGTATGTAAAAGAACAGCAATAGTAGAAATTTATGGGCCTGTCTGGAAATGGTCCAGATTACAGACTCTTAAATACCTGTATAAAAGAAACAGAGGAAACACCCATGTCTGACCTGTCTAAATGGATATTCAACTAATATTACAGGCATCCTGGTAACTCCCCCCAAAAAGGAGTGGTTACAGAAAATTTAGAAAATTCTTCCACCTTGGATTATTTAGTACCCGAAACTCTTTAGAAGTATAGCTTTAAGCTGTGTTTTCTGTCTATTATTTCTTTATCTTTGTGGTTAGAAAAATCAAAAAGTGTAGGCTCTGTCCTTGAGTCCAATAGTGTCAACCCAAAGACTATTCTCAAGGTCAAGTCCTTTCAGGAGTGGATGCACAACTACCCTCAAGACTTTTTAAAAGAAGGTTATTATTTCAGTCCTTTGTAATCTGGGGATAGAAAGAAGCACAAACGCCACATTTCTATTCAAAGTGCTCCTCACTTAGCCAGACAGCAAAAAGAATGTGTCTGTTCTGGGCATTTTGTGTGGCCACATTAAATACACTTTCTAAATGCATGACTATCCACAGTCAAATATTTTTAGAAAGTACAGACAAGAGCCAAGGAACAAATATAACAAACTACCCAAAATCTACAAGAGACAGCAACTGATCTAGAGAGCTTCAGTACTAGAAAATATTATCATCTAATTAAATGACAGATTAAATGTATGAACTAACAGTTTAATAGAAAGTAAAAAACATATTGTGTAGAATGCAAAGGCCAAAGGGAGAGAAAGCAATACCGTGCAAAAAGAAATCAGATGGACCTGACCTGATTTGTAGATTGGAAAGCTGCAAAAATAGTAATTCCAATCAAAAAAGGATGTGATAATTGCAAAATTCAGCAATGTTTTACACAAAGTAGTTAACTTTAAAGCAAAGTTGCCTGAAAGCATCCATCTCCAATGGAAACATGATGAGCAGCAGGAGACCTGGACAGGAAGCGAGATGGCAAGCCATTTTGGGCAAAGAGGATGGAGTAATATCCTGGAAAAGATTTAGATGCTGAGCTGACCGGAAATGTGATTTCACTCATGATGCTTGATGAAGATGGATCTCCTTACACCAGATTAAAAACTTCAGGACATGATTAAGAAAACATGAATAATTATGATCAAATCTCTGATCATAAACAAACTGTTACATGTTCAAGAACCAGATGTCAGGAAATTCACCTCTAGAATGGAACAGAGAAGCTAATGAGGTGAATCATAACATTCATTTCAAGAACACATAACTGTATAGTTAAGATCAGAGAAATCTGATCATAATTCATTGCACCACATGGAACTTTACCTGCTCTGCATACTAAGTGTAGGAATGTTAGATGTTGGGAAGTGTGCCCAGACACATGCTTTGTTTTGCCAAGGATGGACTGTGCCTGTTCCCTGTAGATTTTTCAGTATTGGCTAAAATAGTGGCCTCCTCCATACTGCCTTTTGTAGGCAAAGTCAAGTTGCCAAACCTTCCGACATAAGCAAACTAACCCAAGGGAACTTAAACATGTTGCTTCTCAGTGCCAGGAGCCTAAGCAAGAAACTCCAGTCCCTTCAAGTTCTCCTCAGCCTGGAGAGTGTAGACATTTGCACAATTACTGAGACATGGTTTATAGCAATGGAGAGCATCCCAGCAGTGCAGGACTACAATATTTAAAGCAATTTAGACCAGCTACTGCACAAGCAGGGACTAAAGATGGAGGTGTCTCAATCTACGCTGATAGCAAGCTCACCTCAAGGCTGACCAGACAGGACGGCACGCTTGAGCTACTCCACATCAAAATTACCACAGGCAAAGTTCCATACCATATCCGTACAAGCTATAGGTCACCTTCTGTGACCCAGTAAACCCATAGCTCATACTTAAACTTACTGGAGACACTCACCGTTTAACCCAATACTAAAGTGATGGGCGACTTTAACTACCCCACTATAAACTGAGAATACTACATGACCCCATTCTTGCAGGCTCAGTGATTTTACTAAGGGAGCAAACATACTGGACCTGGTACTCACAATAATGGCAGAATGTTGCAACCCCCCCCCGCCATGTAATATTCTTTCTGATAACATCAGACCATACAGCTGTCTCCTTTCAAATAAAAATCAAGCACGGGACAACAGCTAACCTCATAACATTTAGGAACCATTCTAAGGTAAATTTTCTACAATTAATTGATAGCCTGTAACCAGTAAAGTACTTCAAACAGCATGAAAAAAACATGTTTAAAGCAAACACCATGCTGGCTGCACAGTTCATATTTAGCATGGTGCTTGGCTTTAAGTGATAACCTGGCAAAATTTCAAGACCCCCCTCCAAAACACACCTTGAGAATATAGCTGCCTAAGCTGAACTGTTCACAAGAACCATGTATAATTGTGTTAATAGATGCAAAGGGACAGCTTGTCCTACCATTAATAAACTCAGAACAAACT